>NW_026939901.1:0-12500 GCF_032062105.1 Saccostrea cuccullata
TCGTGACAAAACGCAAATCAAGTATCGCACAAACACCAGCAATGATAGCACATTTCATCAAATTCTATATTTATTTATTTCTGTCTCACTTCTTTCGACTGATAAATGTTTCTCTTGTCATAATAAATGCCAATACCTTTTTCAAAACTGTTTAAATCGCGATAATCTTAACAAAAAACAATAAATCTTAATTTCATGCAAATCACAAAAAGGATCCGAAAAAAGTATAGCCATCGCAAAAATATGTTGCAAACATAGTATAGCATTCACTCAAAACAAGAATAGCCCAATTTCTCTAAAAAGCGTAATTTATAGAAATCAGATGATGTTTCGTGGGTGAATTGAGGCGAAAACTAAGATACAATAACTTTTACAACAGAATATAGTTTGAAAAAATTAAGAACAATTGAAATAATGCAAAATGAGCGAAAATCCCATTTTAACTTAGTAAATGAGAATGGTATCGAATTTCTAACTTTTTTCAACTTAAAAATTTTCTCAAATAAATTTACATTGATTCTATACAGGTTTAATAAGTTTTCTAATTTCTTAAAGTTACTTTTACCCATATTTTGCCTGCAGAATTTTCTTTTTTACCCATAATGCATCAGAGTACCCAAAGCAATATAGCAAGTGATCCAAATCAAGTAGATTTTCGATTCGCACTTTGTATACAGTGCATACGCTTTGAATTGTTAAAGTGCGCGGTTAAAAAAAACTGATTTAAAGATGACGGTTTCTTTGGAGATCCATGAGTCACCTGCCGAGCCAGTGAATTTCACCAGTGACCTATTTATTTTGGAGCCCAAAACTTGCAAAACACAGCACTTTAAATTTGATTCAGTGATGCTAAATATAGAATCTACCAAGATATAAAATTACTATATGTATTTCACAGACTTATAAGGATTGTCTCATAATTTCCATTCAATGTATAATATAGATCACATGGTTATAATGAGTTGCTTATTACATTACCATCGATTTACAATTGATAAATCTAAATTGATGAATACTTTTCGCAACATTGGGCCAACGTTGGACCAGCATTTCATCTCAAACATTACAGGCTACCTGTACATGTACTAGTAATCCCAGTATTCCTACTATTGGACCAACTCCAGTTCAGTCAAGCACGCCCAACACAGAGCAATGCATCATTATATTGTCAACATTTATTAAGCTGGGCCAACGTTGGGCCAACATTGAATAACCAACAATAAGTGGCAATGTTTTGCCACTAACGTGTACTCAGTTAGACCTACGTTGGGCCAACATTTCATATTTAACACACAATGGTCTTAATCCATGTCAATATTTACTCGGTTGGACCTATGTTGGGCCAACATCTTAATGTCCAACACCAAATCGCTATGTTTCTTGTCAACATGTAACTACAATGGGCCAATATTGGGCCAACATCACATGCCCAACACCGTTGGTTTAGCTTTCATGCCAACGTAAATGAACGTTGGACCAACGTTGGGCCAAAATCACATGCCCAACACCGTTGGTTTAGCTTTCATGCCAACGTAAATGAACGTTGGACCAACGTTGGGCCAATATCACATGTCCAACACCGTTGGTTTAGCTTTCATGCCAACGTAAATGAACGTTGGACCAACGTTGGGCCTACATCTGTTCCCCAACGCCAACACTCCACCAACCATACAACCAAAAACCAACGTTGGCCCAACGGAGTCATGCTATCTGGGATTACGCGAAAGTTACGCGTTTATTCGCGAAAGTTTCGCGTAATAACGCGAAAGTTTCGCGTAATAACGCGAAAGTAACGCGTTTATTCGCGAAAGTTTCGCGTTATAACGCGAAAGTTACGCGTTTATTCGCGAAAGTTTCGCGTTATAACGCGAAAAATTTATTTTTTTTACCTACCAAAATGAGCTCAATGGGCTTTCGTATTAATGTTTTTTTTTTGCTTGTCAACTTTTTTCAGGTAAGTAAGAAAAAATGTTCTCAGGTTGGCCCCCCCCACTTTCAAAAACGATGCTACGTGCCTGTGTTTTAATTAATCCCCATAATTCAGTTTGATTAATACAATAATGCATATTGTGTGGAACAAAAAATCATGAAAGCTTTACAAGTGTCTTTTTATGATCACTGGTTATCATATCTAGAAATGTATGGTGTGCATGATTTCTGTACAGAAACATTTTTATAAAGAAGACAGCATTAATCTAATAAAAACTTTTTTTTTTAAGTAAAGCAAAAATTTATTATTTGTATCTTCAAATGATTGTAAATAATAATGTTATTTATAACCATGATAACATCAATCTTCTGCTAAGAATAACATTACGTACGAGCTATCTAATACCGATACGCCGGGAAAATGGCATCGGTACCACCACTAGGACAAGTAAGTGTATTTTTTGTTGTTTTCTTACAATATTCTTCCATATGTGTTCTTTAATTGCGTCGAAGTGATGGATATGTATTTAGTGTATAACATAAAACGATTTTGTGGTGCAAGCCAAGACTACACCATCCGGAGACTAGAGAACGCAACTGGCCGTTGTGTGACTTGACATTTTGCATAGGAAACCAAAACTCGGGTGCATGTTGCATTATTAATGAAGATTAAATATAGCTTTGTATATTTAATATATAAATTTAAAACAAAATTTCTTTGTCAGTTCAAAGTCCTGGTGAAAAGCACAAATTGACAAGTGTGATGTGTTCTTGATCGATGTATCAATGTTGGCCAGCTGTTCACTGTAAATCCCTTCACTGTAAAGAGATATATTACTGTTTTTCTTGTATTAATCAATGTTCTTGAGAAGATATATACTCCTTATATCACGAATAAGTGGCACTTCTTTCGATTGATTCTGATTTCGTACATTAATATGCTAAATTGTGTAAACAGTCTAGTCGAACCCTCAAACGGGGGTATACCCTCAAACGAGGGTTTTCCTTCCCTTAATGCAACGCGCGAAAGCGGAAGCGGAATTTAAGAACGATTTTAAGAACGATAAGTCTTCTTATTTAAAAAATAGATATTTTTATGCGCCCGGATCGATAGGGGTATATTGTTTTTGTCCTGTCTGTTTGTCTGTTTATCTGTTGTCAACTTTAACCTTTGCCAAAACTTTTGAACCATAAGAGATAGAGACTTCATATTTGGTATGCATACTCCACTAATAAAGTTCCTTCAAATGACATCAAGGTCAATGACCTTGTGACCTTGACTGTGACCTATATACTAAAAATAGCTTTTTAGAACTTTGTTGACGCCGGGCGCATAGTGTTTCACAAACACATCTTGTTTTTAAATATCACAAACATACAAAAATGAATTTTCTACACCTTTGTGATCAATTAAAAACAATAATAAAAATGTTTTCGATTTTATTTACCTCATTTCTGAAGCGTAAAAGTTTGTTTACAGGACAGAGGAAATTCGGACGGCCACACAAGAAAGTGTCAAAATATAATAAACAACATGTTAATTACACAAGATTTGTAATACCGGGGAAGGGAATTAAATGTAGTTCAACTTTTAACAAACCATTTTTTGTTTATTCATCCGTTTTATTAAATTTGAAGCGAGAGAAAACGTTGGGAAAATTAATTGGATTTTTGTCCTTCTATGGATTATTTTTTGGGATAAAAGGCATATGCAACCTCAAAAAGGTTTGTTTTGATTAATTTGATAGTTATTTCCAGTGCAAATCGTTAAATTATATTCTTCAAAATCGTTTCGGAGCGGATCTGCTCCAATTTGCTACATTGCAACATGTACATGGGACGTATTCTAACTGTGGTGAGGGCTTGTACCGAGACACAGTTAGATTATTCTAACTACTTAGAATGATGTAGCTGCAGAACTGTAGCTGTCCGAAAAAAATATTTTGACAGATCAAAGATCTACTACTTGGACCTGTGTTAAAAAAATGTTGATAAAGTCATCATGATAAATCTGTTTGGAAAAAACTACAGTGTTTAGTAGTTTTATTTTTGTGTCAGTGCATGTATTTTTTGTTTTGCTTATTTATTTATTTATTTTTTGAAAGGAAACATTGAGCTATTTCAAATGTACCGTATAAGTGGAATTTTACTGAGACACAAATTTAGCAATTTCTTCTTAAAAACTGGTATTTTATTTTTAACGAGAAGTAATTTTAGCAATTTTAAAATGCTCACTATAGAAACTAGTACAAATTACACGCAATTTATTTTTAGCGATATTCAATTTTAGCGATCACCACAGCCTCGCTAATAATGCCAAAATTAAATCATCGCTAAAATTTCTACTTATGCGGTATTACATGTATTTAAGTGACATATTTGAATTGTTCTTAGATTGCTGGGAGCCACATTGGTGTATACGAAGCTTACTATAAACAGGTAACATTAATGGCTCTCACTACAATTACAGTAGTGGGAGTATTTTTTTTCTATAAAATACTATTTCTATCATGTCTATGTTAAAGAATTTTTGTATTAACATGATTAATGTACAGTAATAATAGTACAAGCAAAGTCATGTTTAAATAAGGATATTGCATCTATTTTTAAATACATGGATTTATAAATATAATCAAGTACTTCCTTGTTTGATTTTATAATTGTTGATGTCTTATTTTAGTCGATGCTTGAAGTATTTTACTGTTTCTAGGCTGATCCAAACAACACGGGGAGTATAGGAGCTCTAGATGCTGCCAGCTTCCTCAAAAAGTCCTCTCTCCCAGACACTGTCCTCTCAAAGGTTAGTACGGTAGAACACAAACTGACCACTGGTCATGGATCTTGACAAGAACATATACAATAAAGAATTCTATGCCTTGTCATGTATATAGCATATGTATATAACATTTGTCCAGTTTATTTGTCAGTCTAGTGATGTTCCACATTTTACTATAATTCAAAGAAACCTCAAAACAATGTCATCAGATTGGATATTGGTGAGAGCAATTCAACTTTAATAAAAGTCTTTGACCTTGACCTTCCATTCATGCCCATTTTCTAAAAGAAATTGCACAAGAACTTTTCATCAAACTTCTTTTTAACTATTTTCTTATATGTGGGATCTCTGACCATATCTGACTTATGGTATTTATAGATCTATATAGGATCTCTGACCATATCTGTCTATTTTTAGATATGGGATCTCTGACCATATCTGTCTATTTTTAGATATGGGATCTCTATGACCATGTCTGACTATTTATAGATATGGGATCTCTATGACCATGTCTGATTATTTATAGATATAGGATCTCTGACCGTGTCTATTTTTAGATATGGGATCTCTCTGACCCCTCAGGAAAGGGATACCTGGAGAAGACGGGGTTCTATGTGGCCCTGAAGTTGGTAGCCCTGGAGCAGAACAAGATAGAGCTCAGCATATCTAAACTGACAGAAATGACCCCAGCACCAAATCTGGTAGGAGAGCATCGGCAAAGTGTTCAGTATTACTGAATGTTCATTAGTGATATTTAAAAAAAACATTTGAACATGGAACGATACAAAGATTTTGAATAAAAAAAATTTCAAGACAGTTTATTGCATGTTTGCTTATTAATTATTGTCAAAGAGTCATTCCATTTGCCCAGTAAATGTAGTTAATGTACTATGCAGGCATTGTTTCCAAGAGAATTTATTGCATTTTACTAAGACAGGCACTCGCTTTGTTTTGAGTCTTTTTGTAGTACTTAGCTCAGTTATTTCAGATTACTGGGTAATTCCTATTTTCTTTGTACAGGGACCAGTGGAGACCCGTACTGAATCCCCCCTGACTACCACCTCCTCCTCCTTGACAGCTCATGTCTCTAACGTACCGTGGTGCATCACTGTGAGTTCTAATATAAAAAGTACAGTAATTAACTGTCAATAATAACTTTAGGCAATTCCTCCTAGTGAATTTATGCCTAAATATACTACATGTTTAAATGTTTTTAGGGAAATAAGAAATAAAAAAAGTTGGAATTTATTTTGTTGAATTAAAATTGAATTGAATTGGAAGAGGACTATCTATGTTTTTATAACTTGTGTCTAGTCCCTTTGACATGCTGTCAATAAAATATGTTCAAAACAATTGAATTAACTGTACTCACTACTGTGTGGTGCCAAAATTGTATGATAATTGTTTTGAATTTGTATCCTATACAAAGGTAGTAATTAACACTTCAAAGGAAAATTATGAATAAGATAAAAGAAAAAAATGTGCAAAATACTTTCAACTGGTACATGTTTATAGAATATTTTATTTACATGAATGTTATGAAGACCCTGTTTTATTTATTTAATAAAATTGTATACAAGGCTTGACTGTTTACAGGATGCTGAAAAGGCCAAGTATGAACCAGTTTATAAAAGTCTGAACCCAGTGAACAATCTACTGTCTGGTGATAAAGTTAAACCAGTAAGTGAAATCAGTAGAACAGCTGAAGTAATGTTTGAACCAGTGTATAACAGCTTAGTAAAGTATGAACCAG
This sequence comes from Saccostrea cuccullata, assembly GCF_032062105.1. Classification (NCBI taxonomy): domain Eukaryota; kingdom Metazoa; phylum Mollusca; class Bivalvia; order Ostreida; family Ostreidae; genus Saccostrea; species Saccostrea cuccullata. Next base: position 6,459 of record NW_026939901.1, read on the forward strand.
TTTTTAAAAGTCTGAACCCAGTCTACTGTCTGCTGATGGGGGTTAGACCAGTAAGTAAAATAAGGACACCAGTGTATGACAGCTAAAATAAAGTTTGAACCAGTCTATAACTTTAACAGTTCAGAAATAGAGTTTGATCTAGTCTATAACTTTAACAGTTCAGAAATAGAGTTTGATCTAGTCTATAACTTTAACAGTTCAGAAATAGAGTTTGATCTAGTCTATAACTTTAACAGTTCAGAAAAAGAGTTTGATCTAGTCTATAACTTCAACAGTTCAGAAATAGAGTTTGATCTAGTCTATAACTTCTACAGTTCAGAAATAGAGTTTGATCTAGTCTATAACTTCTACAGTTCAGAAATAGAGTTTGATCTAGTCTATAACTTCAACAGTTCAGAGATAGAGTTTGATCTAGTCTATAACTTTAACAGTTCAGAAATAGAGTTTGATCTAGTCTATAACTTCTACAGTTCAGAAATAGAGTTTGATCTAGTCTATAACTTCAACAGTTCAGAGATAGAGTTTGATCTAGTCTATAACTTCAGCAGTTCAGAAATAGAGTTTGATCTAGTCTATAACTTCTACAGTTCAGAAATAGAGTTTGATCTAGTCTATAACTTCTACAGTTCAGAGATAGAGTTTGATCTAGTCTATAACTTCTACAGTTCAGAAATAGAGTTTGCTCTAGTCTATAACTTCTACAGTTCAGAAATAGAGTTTGCTCTAGTCTATAACTTCTACAGTTCAGAAATAGAGTTTGATCTAGTCAATAACTTCAACAGTTCAGAAATAGAGTTTGATCTAGTCTATAACTTCTACAGTTCAGAAATAGAGTTTGATCTAGTCTATAACTTCAGCAGTTCAGAAATAGAGTTTGATCTAGTCTATAACTTCTACAGTTCAGAAATAGAGTTTGATCTAGTCTATAACTTTAACAGTTCAGAAATAGAGTTTGATCTAGTCTATAACTTTAACAGTTCAGAAATAGAGTTTGATCTAGTCTATAACTTCTACAGTTCAGAAATAGAGTTTGATCTAGTCTATAACTTCAGCAGTTCAGAAATAGAGTTTGATCTAGTCTATAACTTCTACAGTTCAGAAATAGAGTTTGATCTAGTCTATAACTTCTACAGTTCAGAAATAGAGTTTGATCTAGTCTGTAACTTCAGCAGTTCAGAAATAGAGTTTGATCTAGTATATAACAAGTGAAATTAAGTTCAAAACAATTTCTTAAATCTAAAATACATGTAAAGCCATCACAGACTCTAATAGTGTAGTAAAAAAAAATTAAGAGCTCAGAAAAACAATCAAGTAATAAAAAAGTATCAATTATCTGACTGTTCTCTGTTAATTTTGATGAAAATTGCTTTTTATATTACAATTAAATCATCTTTGGATGTGCATGGAGGTTACATGTACCGTATATCAGGAATTTTCTGCGTGTATCCAATTTCCGCGTTGTTTGCGACGAGTTCTGAATCGTGGAAAATAAAACAGCGTAAATTTAATACAAAGTTTTCTTCTTGTAGTAGATTTATTTTTTAATGCTTATATCGTAGAGGGTAGAAAGAGCAGGATCAGCGGACAAGCGCAAGATACCGGTAATAGGTATAAGCCCTTATTGTTTGTTTACTAATTGACAAGCTAGCTAATTACATGGGTCACGTTCCTCGCGAGAAGCTATTAAACTAATTATACCTGAGCTGCTGGTCAGTTTGGAACAGTAAATGACCTATGATTGTTTAAATATTAAAATAACTAGAAACTCTTGTTGCTACAGCAACAAATAAGGTCTTCCGTTCTTCTCTATTTATATGTAAGAAGGATATTTTTCTATTTAAAAAAACAGACAAATAAAAAATAAATTAAATGCAAAAAAAAAAAAAAATCCTCCAGCTGGGCTCGATCCCAAAACCATTAAAATGAAAGTCGGACACGCTAACCACTGAGCCATCGAGTTCCACAACATTAAAGGTATTTTGTAAGCTTATTATTTTAAGGTTGAAGGAAATAGTTTCGTAGTGAAAGAAATAGTTTCGTAGTAAAGTCCCGGTCAAATTTCTTTAAAAACTGAGATATTCCCTGTTTGATGTGATATTTGATGTAGGAAAATGATTAGAATAATTATGGGACACATTTGCAGTGAAGCAATGACACTTAGCATATTCAGAGTTGTAAAAGCGAAAGTAATACACGTGGTCAGTTGCAGAGGAAATTCAAAATCCCGGAAAAACAGTGAGTGAGTCATGGGCATTTTTTCAACACCATATCGTATTGAGTGGAGTAACTGCAAGTGATTTAGCCTATATAAACTGCGTGACAATTTAATTGATATGAAAAATTGTTTTTTCCGAATTCGGTCGATTCATATTTAAATCTAAATAGAATTGAAATAAATTCCATGCACCTAAGAAAGCAAGAATACTTGGTATTAAAATGTCGTAATAGAGCAGAAGAATCGAATGATATTAACAACAATTGCAGAAATAGCCAATCCGAGCTTAAATTAATGTTTATGCTCAGCAATAACTAAATTTCAGACAGAGAAAAAATGCAGATTTTGCCGATGTTCACTACAATTTCATTATAGTTTAGAGACTCACCTTAAAACTCTCAGGACACTTTCTTTCAGGTCTCCCCTTGCTTTTATTCCAAATCTTATGTCAATATTTCGTGCCGTTTGGCTTGAAGACATTTTCTCTACGTTGCTGCTGATTGTTTTTTTTTTTTTTAGAGAATGGAGGGGATATTTTATAAGCATTTGTTAGAGTAAGAGTTGCAAATACCTCCACGACTTTTAGCTTGATCGTGACCTTTGGGGCCAAAGTACAAGGTCATTTATCAAGGTCAAAGGTCAAGGTCATCAGAGAGAGAGTGAGAGAGAGAGAGAGAGAGAGAGAGAGAGAGAGAGAGGTAAACTTGAGATAAACACTTGAAGCTGAATCTAGATAAAGGTAATGATTTCTTTATTACTTTTTGAGTAAGGTTCAAAGGTCTAATTTTGAGGTTTCTCTAGACATTTGCAGTCTGAATAACATGTCCAAAAATCATTTCAAATACTCTTTTTATAAAAGATATTTATGGGATAGTAAGAAACTCAATTTATGCAGTTTTTCTCTCATAACCGTAAGTCGTCGTTTTTGTTTCCAATGGGACCGACATATTTTGAAACTACTAGTAAGATGCTATAAGGTAATACTAAGAAAGATTCCATAAAGAAAAGTTTAAAATTTTGATTTATTTGATCACTTCCTGTGAAAACCAGAAGTGACGGCGGACGATCTTAAACTCAAAGGATTTGTCTACTTACTCATCAAGTTCTACCACCCCTATTAGTTTATTGTCTTAATCTCTGATCGTTAAGGAGATTTAGCAATGATAACTTCTGATTTTAAGGACAGGAAGTCACGCGACCGGAAGTTAATTTTACTGAGATATTAGACATTACTGTAGACATTTGCAGTCTGAATAACATATCCAAAAATCATTACAAATACTTTAACTATAAGAAATATTTATGGGAATGAAAAATACACAAATTATTTAGTTTTTCTCTTTTAACCGGAAGTAGAAAATTTTTGTTTCCGTTGGGACTGATACATTTCGAAACTACAAATAAGATGCTCTAATGTGATGCAAAAAAAGTTTCATAAAAGAAAAGTTGAAAAATTCGATTTTTTGGATCACTTCCTGTGACGACTGGAAGTTTCGGCTGATGATTTTATCACAACTGATTTTGCCTACTCATCAAGATCTATCACTCCTATAAGTTTTAAGTCTTAATCTCTTGCCGTTTACGAGATGAAGCTCTGATAACTTCTCATTTTTAGGACAGGAAATCACGCGACCGGAAGTGAATTTCATAAAGATATTTGACGTTACTGTAGACATTTGCAGTCTAAATAAAATATACAAAAATCATTACAAATACTTGATCTATAAGAAATATTTATGGGAAAGAAAAATACTGAAAATATGCAGTTTTTCTCTTATAACCGGAAGTTGTTGTTTTTGTTTCCGGTGAGACTGATAAATTTCGAAACAACAAATAAGATGTTATAATGTGATGCAAAAAAGTTTCATAAAAGAAAAGTTGAAATTTTCGATTTCTTAGATCACTTCCTGTGACGACCGGAAGTAACGCCGGACAATCTTAACCCAAATGGGCTCGCCTACTTATCAAGATCTATCACTCATATAAGTTTGATGTCTTAATCTCTTACCGTTTCTGAGATATGACTCAGACAAAATTATTTTGAAAAAACAGGAAATCGGACATATCTGACGACCGGAAGTGACTTTTGAAAAACTGAAAACTACATCTGAAAGATATTTTCACTCTCTACTATCCCTGAAAATTTCATGAGAATCTGTCCAGTCATCTCTGAGAAATCGTCAAAAAAAGAAAAGGGGGAAAAAAAAATAATATTAATAATAATAAAAAGAAACAGTAGAATCACTATAAGGTCTTCCGTCTGAAACGGAAGACCTTAATAATATCTGTGGTTTTGATAGTTAGTACGAACACGAAAAAACATGACGCGGAAAAAACCTGATACACGGTAATAGGTGTCCTAAAAATACAAAGAAAAATTAACATTTCTTTATGAAATCTCGACAAAGGTTAAAAGCTAATTATGGGTTTTTGTTTTTACAGATGCTGATCAACTCTAAACTTCCTATAGAGGTACTGGGTAAAATCTGGGATCTCAGTGACATTGACAAAGATGGCTTTCTGGACAAAGACGAGTTTTTTGTGGTCAGTATTATACGAGGGGTTATCAAAAAGTTTGTGGACTAACCCCATAAAATTAAAACCACTTTACTAGGAAAATTAATGAATTTTAAAATGTTTAGTCAGCATCATTTTTTCTATAGAATAAACCTCAAATCAGTAAAATACTTAAGTTTTTGTAAGCAATGGTACATGTATGTCAAGGCGGTGCAACTTTGAACATGACGGTTTATTTTAGTGTGAGTGTAACTGAGAAAAACTCTTGTGATATGGGCACTTGACTTCCCATACTCCTGTTTATTTAGGCATATGATGAGACACAATTCCATAAAATGTGCAATTTTTATCTCATTCTGAAAGTTCTATGAAAATATATTGTATATTTTATAAGGAATGTGTAATCAACATTAACTGTGCATGACTCATCTCTCTTAATTAGCATTGTAAAACAAGTACTCTGGATGCATCTTGTTTCTCTGTAGTCAGTTAAAACAATCCATAGTTTTATAAAAAAAAATTTTGGGGTAAAACTTTATAGAATGTTGACAAAACAAACCCCTCCTGTTTTGACATCATCTTCAAACCATATATTGTTTTCACATTCCTTATAGAATACATGACGAATTTTCATCGAACTTTTTGTTGTTTTATTTAGATCAGTTAACACATTTTGATTTCTTTTCAGTGCATGCATTTGGTTTACAAGGCCCTGGACAAGAATCCAGTACCCCAGTCCCTGCCCCCTCAGCTAGTCCCACCCTCAAAGCGAACTAAATCAGCCCCCATTGGAGGAGTCCCCGTCCTGCCACCAGGGGGAGCCAGGGGATCGCCCGTCCAGAGGGCAGACTCCCCCGCAGTAAGTTATAGGGTCTTAGTTCTTAATGTGAAGATGACTGATTCCAACTTAAAAAAAGAAGTGTTTGAGCAGCATTTTATGTCCCCAATGTTGCAGTATGACCCCCTGTATATTGTATAATTCCTCTGCTATCAGCCCCTAATTATTGTATAATTCCTCTGTTATCAGCTGACCCCTAATTATTGTATAATTCCTCTACTAACAGCTTCCCCCTAATTATTGTATAAATCCTCTGCTATCATCTGAGCCCTAATTATTGTATAATTCCTCTACTTTCTACTAACAGCTTCCCCCTAATTATTGTATAATTTCTCTTTTATCAGCTGACCCTTAATTATGTTCCCCAAACGAAGTTGGGGAACATATTGTTTTTACTCTGTTTCTTATTAAGGTCTTCCGTCTTCAGCGGAAGACCTTCTTGTTATTCTTAGGTTTCTTTTTCACTTTTATT
>NW_026939901.1:15000-62500 GCF_032062105.1 Saccostrea cuccullata
AGGCAGCTGAGCGTTTGATTGAACGATTCTGACACAAGGATACATGAAATGTAAAAAACTACTTCGACTCTCACGTAGTAGTGAAATGGTTTGAGGAGTTACGTCCCGTTACTTGTTTATATTATAATAGCTAATCAATAAAAATATTGTAATTAATTGGTCAATTGACAAAAGAATTATACAAGTATCATTGATAAATGATGTTCTGTTAGAAAATAATAATAGTGTTGCCAAAAGAAAGGCAGTCTGTAGTATTTTATCAATATGATATCTGATAACTTATGATCATTGATTAAGTTGAGGTACAAGGGGGCAGTACAGCCAACTGGCTGGTGTCTTCACTTTGGTACAGAATCCATTTGGTGTAACGATCAAATCGGATTGTGCAAAGTTGCTGTAGTTAGTGACAAGTTAAAATATAGGTGTGTGACGTTAGCTATAGGTTTGTCATTAGGACAGAGAAGCTCTTACAAAGTTAAATCATACTGTGTAAGTATATTGTAGCCACTTGGCTAGAGTTATATAGGCAACTTGGTAAGCAGTAATACACCAGGCAGGTGTTAAGGCTAAATCAAGAGGCATCAGGCAGATAGATGTTGACTTATATAGTCAGTTATACGAGTATAGTGAGGCAATTATCAGATGGCACCAGGCAGGTGCCGGTATTAACTGAAGATATATAAATAATTATACAAGGCACTTAGGTCATTTGATTTAAAGACACCAGGCAGGTGTCATATTATTATCTGTATATATTGCATTCAATCATATCCCCAGTAAAACTCGGTAATCCGAGCACGGACCTACTGACCGCTCAGATCCGACACGTTACAGTAGTACGTTGCAATTGAGTTAATCTTAAAACTTAATTTCCGTTTCATTGCTTTAGTGTAACTGGGCTAGATACGATATGTATTGTGTATAATGTGTTACATATACTTTCTTCACGTCGAAATAAAATAAAGGCGTTAAGAATGTTTTATTTTTAAAATTTAATTGATGCTATCTTACCTATCTAATAGATCAGTCCAGAGAAAAGGCGCGAATATTTACTCGTGGCGTTTGGCGCGAAATTATGAATGCTTTTTATAATTCTTAGACAGACTGTTGCAAAAGTACCGTGGTATACACAAGTATATTTAGAGCAGTACTCTCAATAGCTTAATGGTAAGCGTGTTGGGGATATAAAAGTAAAAAAGAAAAAGCGCATTCACGTTGGCGACATGGTTTCAATCCTCCTTGTGACCAAAATTTTGAATCTCTTTTCAGCTCGATTTTACGTGGGTTTCTTTTCCTAAAACGGACGGAAGACCTCTCGTTGCTCGCAACGAGATCGTATCTAGTTATTATTATTATTTTTCTTCTTCCTGGGAAAATTTTGTCCACGAATGATCTAGTAAACTACACATCCGACTTAGGTAAAATGTTTTTAGGGTCAGTAGACATGTTGTGTAGATTTGCCGAATGAAGGTCATTTTGCGCGCACGTGCTTGCAAGAGCGTGCACGTGCAACACGAGAAATGACCAATATAATGTGTATTGCCGTAACTTTTTCAATTTTTAATGAAATGCGTTGAAACTCATAATATTAGTATATATTAGTAGCTTAGACAAGATGACATGGTCAGAATAGCAAGATCTCACGCGCATGCACGTGCGCTTCGCTCTGATTGGCTGAAACTAAAGTCTCAATATCTTTCTTGTTTTTTGTCATAATCCTTTGAAATTTTCAACATAGTCATATATAAGGGAGATCTACAGCATGATATATAAGAATTATCATGAAAGCACTTACATGCACGTGTGCTAGCAAGAGCGCGCACGTGCAACATGTGAAATTACCAATATGATGGATTAAGCCTTCACTTTTCTATTTCTTGATGGAATTTTTTGAAACTCACACTGCATGGATATATTAGTAGTATCAACAAGATGACATGGTCAAAATAGCAAAATCTGACGCGCATGCACGTGCGCTTCGCTCTGATTGGCTGAAACTAAAGTCTCAATATCTTTCTTGTTTTTTGTCATAATCCTTTGAAATTTTGAACATAGTCATGCATTATGAAGATCTACAGCATGATATATAAGAATTGTCATGAAAGCATGCGCATGCACGTGTGCTGCAATCTGATTGGCTGAAAATTTAAATGCCTATATCTCCTTTGTTTTTCGACGAAATGCTTTGAAATTTAAAATATAGTCATGCATTAGGATATCCTTCAATACGATAAAGATAAAAATTTATGAAATCACGCGCATGCATGTGTGCTGCAATCTGATTGGCTGAAACTTCAAATGGCTATAACTCCCTTGTTTTTCAACCAAACAGGATGGGATTTAGAGCATAGATAAATATAAGGGACTCCTACAATAAGGTGTAGTCATTATTCATGTGCGTGCACGTGAAATGAGTAAAATTAAAAATACACTCGAATGAGTATATTTTAAAATATTTTTGGATTAAATGCTTTGATATTAAGGATATCAAAATTTTAGATAGTGTAGACAAGATAATATGGTCGTTACACACATGAACACGCGTGCAATGCCTATTTTTAAATATATTTTGTATTTTTTCTGGGAAGACCTTCATTAAGTCTAAATTCCATAAAGTATTTCTTATTTAATAGAGATTACAGGGAATATGGCACCAAAAGGGAGTTGGGGAGCGTTTGGGGAACATCTGTAACGGTCCCCGTTACAATTAGCACTAGTTATTGTATAATTCCTCTGCTATCAGCTGACTACTAATTATTGTATAATTCCTCTGCTATCAGCCCCTAATTATTGTATTATTTGTCTGATATCAGCCCCTAATTATTTTAATTCCTCTACTAACAGCTGACCCTTCAGTGGGTAGTGAACCCTGTGGACAAGATGAAGTTTGACCAGATGTTTAAGGCGGCTGATGCAGACATGGATGGTTTTGTATCAGGGGAGGAAATCCGCAGTATATTTCTACAGAGTGGTCTCCCCAACACAACACTGGCACACATCTGGTGAGTGAGAGATGCTATTTGTCTGGGCTGGGTATCATTTGGGAATTGCAATATACTGCGATATTTTAAAATGTATTGTGATATGTAATGCATTTTTGAAATAACAGTTAAAATGCGCGTATCTTACTTTATAAACATCCATTCACAAGCAGAGTGTAACTCTAGATGATTCAAACTTTGATCTCTGGAAGTTCTTGATCGCTAAAAGTGAGTCTCTGGTTCCAAATTTTTTTCCTATATAACTTAGCAAATTTACTCTTGATCTCTGGAAAATCTTGATCCTTCAAAGTCAGAATGCAGTCCCGCTATGCATATTCTATTGGAAATTAGCCTAATAGTTAATGCTATGGATGACTTCGTTTATATTTTTATATTGTTTTCATTTGACGTATTTGTAGTACAATGTCCGTATTACAAAGAATAAATACTTGTAAATAAACATGAAATGACGATGTAGATTTTTTTACTTTACTCAGTTTAATATTCATCTAAAATGGAAAACATACCGTTGTTTTATAAAAACCACATGTAAAAGGTTAGTACTGCATGAAAATATTTCATCCAGTAAGACAAATTGTAAAATCAGTCAACAAATCTGGAAAATTCCAGACAAATGAAAACTCGAACTCTTGATCTCTCAGTTTTTTTTCCGTCCTTTGGACTTTGAGGCATTTATACTTCACATATGTATTGATTGTGACATAAATCTTTCAACTGATATAAATATTTCAGACCTTTTGACCTTGACCTTAGTGTTTTACCCACTTTTTGAAAAAGTTAACCTTGGTTATAACTTTTGAACAGGTAGCATTAGAGCTTTCATATACCGTACAACGGGTATTTTTTGTAGTTGGAAATTTTTGCGATTTAACCCCTAAAAGGTAGCAAATTAATCGTAGCGTTTTCAATTTCTGTGGTCACACTATATACCGCAAAAAATTGTTTATGGGTACAGTGTATAAGAACACTGCCATGCTTACGTTTTGTAAATTCATTCAGGCATATGAATGAAAGATGCATGAGAACAGGTATTAATTTATTAAACTTTATTAAACTACTAGCTTTCAATTAATCTTTTTAAAATTATGCCTAGTCCCACTTGAGAATAATTATTATTCAGATAACTCTCGAAACCTCGAAGTCCGCGGGACCGAGGAAAAACTTCGAGAGATCAAGAGTTCGAGTTTTCAAGATTCTGGATTTTTCCGGGTTTGTTGACAGGTTTAAAAATTAGTCATACCGGATGTAATGATTTTCATGCAGTTCTTACCTTTTACAAGTGGTTTTTACAAAACAACTATATGTTTTCAAATTTTAAGTGAATATTTATCAAATTGAGTAAAGTAAAAAATGTACTTCGTCAGTTCGTGTTTTTCATTTTTTTTATCATACAGATATCATTCTATACTCATTCGTAATATGAAAACGGCATAGACCATGTAGACCAGCGTTGCGTGGTACATGGCATTGTGACTTTTCCAAACATGTACATTGAATGAAATTCTGTATGTATTTGTACAAAAAAGTCGTCATATTGATAACGATGCTGTTTCTGAATTTTCATATTTCGTTAAACTTTTAAACTGATTCGAAATAAAATTTAATTAATTGTTTCGTCTCGTAATCTGCAATTACAATTACACTACGTTTCTGAATTATCGTTATGCAGACAATGATAATTATTTTGATAGCATATAGGCGCTATAAGATTAATTATAAATCAATTATCACCTTGAAGAATAAGTGTCACCTGTATAAACATCCCGTTTCACGAGACCTGCGTCTTCTGCCTGGGGTCATGAAATGTCCAGGTAAAGTTGCTTATTATGTAACTTTGTATACACAAGGCCACTTCGAGGTATTAGTCCACTCAAACAACAAATAAAATCTGTATTCTAATCAGACATTTATTTTATATGATCTACTAAAATAATTTTAATAAATAAATATATAGATAATGATAATTAATGCCCCCAAGCCATAATCTAAAAGACACCTAAATAACTGCAATCAAAACCAAATCGGAATTTTCATTTCAAGCTAAACAAACAGTTGCATAATCAACCACCCCAGATTCATACGTGTCATGTGCATTGCGGTGTTACTAATACTGTCAGTTGTCTGATTTGGAAAAAATTCATGAGACAATCAATCCATATGGTATACACAAGCAGTTATTTTAATTACGTTCTGAAGACAAAACACAAGATTGAAAAGTGGAAAGAAAGAAAAACTGCCACATTTTGTTTGCAACTATCGGAGTTTCAATGTCACCCAAATTTTCTCACTAACGAAGACACGTCCACACATGAGTCTGCAGACGCACCACTTATTAAACATGCATGCATAAAATACCTGAATAAATATGCATAAAATATAACATAAATGAGTAAATCCTTTGAGGCGTCCAAACAATTGCGCCAATCAAGAAACATATGACAAGTTAGTTAGAAAAATACAAATCTGGACTAAAATGCAAGATAATATAAAACCAAAAACCCCAAAAAGGAAAAAGGGTGGGTGGTGGGTTTTTTTCTTCAATGCACTGCCAGGCTAACAAAAATTGCGCAACAAAATCAAGGATTTTGATTGGATAACTCTGTCAAGCAAAATAAGGTGCTATTTCGCAATGAAAGGTTCTATGATAATTGCACTGCGATAAGGGCCCATATCCTGCAGACTGCGCAGGGATATGCAGAATTATCCTTAGGTGTAAAATAATTTAAAAAAAAAAAAGGAAAATTCTAAGGGGGATAGGGAATGACTCAGATTTTTTTCTCTGAATTGCTGAATTCTGACAGGTAACAATCTTGATTTATTATTATTGATTTCTGTTCATGAGTGCCATGATTTCTTGTATTCTCATCAATGTAGCAGTTTGGATGTTGTGGTATGGTATTTGTCTGAGAGATTGTTGATAGGAGTACAGAGCAGCTTGATGGTTCCCTGTCACCTGTTGACAGATCCCCAGAATCTGCCAGGAGATGTCTCTGAAACGTATATCTATATACTCCCCCTGATCATGTTGGACCAGGTCCTGTAGGTCATTAAGAGCTGATTGTGTTCTCACTGGGTCTACATGTCTGTAACACAAGACCTCTAACATGTGTATGAAAACATAGGATGGGATAATTAATCCAGGGGATCCACACTGTAATCCAGACTGTTGTTCTGGCACTAATTCATTGATGTAACAGACATGATTATCAAGTTCATTATCACATGTCACATCATGTCTCATATTTGTAGACCAGGACTGTCCCCCCAAGGACTGATGAAACATGTACCATACTGCATTGTAAGATGAATGGTGGATATACATTACGTATGGCTGTGCTAACTTCACCTTTGTCATTTCTAGAACTGATATAGCTTCTTTGTATCTAAGTGTATTGTAGTAAAACATTGCAATAAACAACATATCAGAAATACACCCAAACTTGGCTGCCAATTTCAGCATATAACTGGGTGTTTTATTAGCTATATACACCTGCTTGTTTACAACTGAGCTAGTACTTACCTCAAATGGTGCAAAAACGATTGGAGGCTTGTATAATATAAAAGCAGTGTTCGGGAGTACAATGGCTGTAACCCTCTTTAATAGGAGAACCTGGCACTGAGTCAGGGGTAAAACTATCACCTTATCTACAGCATTGAGGAACCTCATACAGGTGTGTAGGTCTGGTGTTGGTATTCTATATGAATACAATTCATTAAGTAGCTCTTTTTCAAACAAAACCTTGGAGATCAACCTGTGTTTATCTGTATCAATAGATTGTCTGGGATTTTGAAGGACAGTGATTACACAATTAGACCTGATAGATGGACAATGAAGCAGTGATGCTATACCCTTCTCATACAATTTATGAAGTCTAATGAATAATTTGTTTTGTGCTTCACCATGAGTATTACTCAGAAACATGTTGTTTTCTGGAATAAAGAAGTTTGGACATACCCCCTCATACACCCATTTAAGGATAAGTTTAAAACAGACCCAGAAACACTGAAGAAGATTTTGTGGATGCCATCGAGGTATTGTGTTTTGTTGAATCACCCAGAAAACTGCTGTCTTCATGTGATATGAACACAGTAATTTATCTCCTTCACTTAATTCTTCATTGATAGACTCTTTTAAAAACAGTTTTAGCAGGCCGTAGGTTAAGAATTGGCAGTGGTTCAATGAGTAGGCAAGTTTTTGTTCTGCTAAAGAGAAGGAAATTCTCCATTCTTTGTCTGCGTGTTTTCCGAGTTTGTGTCCTATTGCTACAAAGTGGCATCCACTTCCGACTATGTCATTAAGAATAAAAGACGGAGGCCATGAGTGACATCTGTCTATCCATTTGGAGGCAGGAGGAGGCCAAATATCACTGACAAAACATAGGGCAGCGTCAAACTCTACTAACCGCGTAAACACCACTACCACACGGACCATGTTCCTTTAAATTAGGCAAAACTGTTGAACATGTTATTTGTCTGTATATGGAACTGGATATATAGAATCTGTCATTTATTCTCACACATGCATTCTGTACACTTTGAATGTGCGTTGGTGTCAGTAATTCAAGTAAAACAAATCCTGGTGGGCTTTCAGAACAATCACAGAGAATCAGTGTTTTTCTACTTAAGTCATAATTCCGAACCTGGTCCCAGACTACATAGTGGTCATGTGGCCAAAACATTGCGTCCATATCTGACTTCTCTAGTCTGAATCCTTCTCTGCAACTGCCACTAGTCATCATCCTGTATTCTTTTCTTTTATTAATTACTAGATTCATCATAATTTCCGTGAACTCCCCCATCTGTCTCCTCATGATCACCGTCTCTGAGGACCCCAGTTTGTGATTCAGTTTCATAAACACAGACTCTGATAAATGCTGTATACCCATGTCCCTGCACAAAACATTCAAAATGAATATATAAATATGGTTAAAAAATAGTTTGTTATAAGAAAATTGTTTCTTTCACTATTAATCCAAAGTATTTTGATTTTAATTAAAGTCTTACAGGTCATTGTTTTTATTGTACAACACCTCAATAAATAGTAATCATATTAATAATGAAGAAATACATGCTTGTCTGTATTGATTAATATAAAGGTACATGTATGTAGAAGATGTATTTTTATACTTACAGCCATTTGTAGGACGACATTTTAACATTATAGTTCCTGTTGCTTTAATGACTATAATTAGAAGGGGAAAATTCCAAATGTTTACTTCCAGTTTCACAGAATATAATTAGAAGTGGAAAATCCCTTATGTTATTATCAATAAACCATAAACTGAAAACAGACTTACGTCAAAATTTCAAATTGACATAACTTTGGAAATAATTTCGATAATAAAATGAAATTTTCAACAAATGTTTGACTTGAAGTATTTTAAATAGTTGCATACTTATAAGCTAATACATCGAAAACAACTGAAGATATTAAAAATTAAAATTTTGACTTAAGTGTATTCTCAAAATATGGTTTTGGGGCCTGAACTCTCAAATGAAACTTTTTTATTGGAAATAAAAGCACTTAATTAGTCCTTTCTTTATACTGATGTTTAAAATGGAACATTGTCACTTCGTCAGTAAATAGGTATAGGGACAGGGCCATTTTGTGGAGTTAATGAACCTAGACCTTTCTGTTAAAGAAAAGCCTCCTTGATTTATAACGTAAATTTGTCCTTTAGGACTTTGTGTGAAACCAACAGTGTGGGGAAGATAAACATGGAACAGTTTGCCCTGGCCATGTACCTCGTACAACAGAAACTAAAGGGGGTGGATCCTCCAGCCACCCTCACCCCAGAGATGATGCCCCCCTCCATGCGATCCAAGGGTAGTGCTGACACCACACAGTTTGGGGTTACGGTGAGTATTGGTTTTGTTTAATATTTACATTTGAATTTTAAATGTTTTTTAAGTAAATCATCATAGGTTTAAAAATTGTAATATTTTTGCATTTTAAATGAAATGTCTTGCATTATTAACTCCTCACAAATCTGATTTTCATTATAAGGTGATAAAAATTTGCTGTTAATCTACAAGAAGTAATAATTTGGTGGTTGATTTTTACAGGATGGAGTCAATGCCGGACCCTATGGACATGTGGCTGATTCTTCAGCCATAAAAGAACTAGACATCATCTCCAAGGAAATTGAGGACATGAAAAGGTAGTTTTAATTTAGAACATTGCCAGAGAGCTACACTGATCCATAATTGTGAAAACTTTCAATTAATGGCAAAGCTATTTTGCTGGCTTTGGTTATGATTATTTCTTATATTATATGTTTTCCCCTGTTCAAAGTAAGGTATTTGTTAATTAACTTTACATTTTACTACTATTTCCGATGCTGGAAGAATTCTATCGGAGAGTGTTTCTATTATCAGAGAGAAGTTACAGTTGGAGAGAGACAATGTCCAGACAGAAGCAGACATTAAGATTTGTAATGGTGAGGTGGCCATGTTACAGAAAGAACTGGACGCCATTACAGCTACACTACAACAGCTAGAGAACCAGAAAGAACAGGCTCAGAAATGTCTGGACGAACTCGATGAAAAGGTAAAGCATTAAATAGAAGTAGGCTCAAAATGTCTGAATGAACTCATCAAAAAACGACCTAGTAGTATTTACTTTAAAATATTTTTTTTTCAGAAATCTGACCTTGAAAGTAATGTTCGTGATTTGAAGGACAAATGTGACACAGAACTAAAAAGTATTGAGGAGTTAAGGTCACAGATCAACAACAGGGAGCAGTCAGTGCAGGTAGAGTGTCAGATGAATATTCATCAGATTGATAGGGAGTAGTCATTGCAGTTATAATGTTTAGTGGTCACCAGGCTGAAACAAATCGGGGTAATTAATATTGATAACTGTAGATTGCTCATTTTACACGAGTATTAAATACTGTGAAAATGAGACCAAAAAGTCAAACCAGGGGCAATTGAATAAGTGATATGACATTTTTTACATTACTGGTACATTTTGAATTTCATTGATTCAAGTTGTTTTGTCATGTTCTTTTGTAATTTATAAAATTTCTTTTCTATTTAAATTTCTAGAACCAAGAGAAAGAGCTGGAGAAATTAAGATTGGACTAAATTCACTGAGGGAGGAAGAATCAAAGATGGAACAGCAAGTGGAGGGTGGAAAACAACAACTGGAGTTGCTGGTCAAATCACAAAATGATTTACAGCTTCAAATATCACAGGTTAGAGTCCAAGTGTCACAATTAGAATATTTATGATCTGCAATTGGATGTACACAAATTTTGCGACAGTTTTGAGAAATCGGTACATGAATGGGTGAAGAAATGAACCTTGATTGATTTCAGTAATGTTTATAACAATACAAAATTATTAACCACCCCCCCCCCCCCCACCACCAAAAAAAAAAAAAAACAAGTATTGAAAAAGAAAGAGAATATATGGATTCTTGAATATATCTGGCTTTATCTGTTTCACTTTTTAGCTCACCTGAGCCGAAGGCTCAAGTGAGCTTTTCTGATCAAAATTTGTCCGTTGTCTGTCGTTGTCGTCGTCGTTGTCGTTGTTGTCGTCGTAAACTTTTCACATTTTCATCTTCTTCTCAAGAACCACTGGGCCAATTTTAACCAAACTTGGTACAAAGTATCCTTGGGTGAAGGGGATTCAAGTTTGTTCAAATGAAGGGCCACGCCCATTTCCAAGGGGAGATAATCATGAATTCGTTAAAAATTATTGGCATTTTTAAAAAATCTTCTTCTCCAGAACCGCTGGGCCAGGAAAGATGAAACGCATGTGGAATCATCCTCAGGTAGTGAAGATTCAAGTTTGTTCAAATCATGACCCCCGGGGCTAGGGTGGGGCCAAAATGGCCGACCCAAGTTTTACATAGGAATATATAGGGAAAATCTTTAAAAATCTTCTTCTCCAGAACCACTGGGCCAGGAAAGATGAAATTCATGTGGAATCATCCTCAGGTAGTGCAGATTCAAGTTTGTTCAAATCATGACCCCCGGGGCTTGGGTGGGGCCAAAATGGCCAACCCATTTTTACATAGGAACATATAGGAAAAATCTTTTAAAATCTTCTTCTCCAGAACCACTAGGCCAGGAAAGATGAAACTCATGTGGAATCATCCTCAGGTAGTGTAGATTCAAGTTTGTTCAAATCATGACCCCTGGGGCTAGGGTGGGGCCAAAATGGCTGACCCAAGTTTTACATAGGAATATATAGGAAAAATCTTTTAAAAATCTTCTTCTCCAGAACAGCTGGGCCAGGAAAGATGAAAGTCATTTGGAATCATCCTCAGGTAGTGTAGATTCAAGTTTGTTCAAATCATGACCCCCGGGGCTAGGGTTGGGCCAAAATGGCCGACCCAAGTTTTACATAGGAATATACAGG
The DNA here is from genome assembly GCF_032062105.1 of Saccostrea cuccullata. Classification (NCBI taxonomy): domain Eukaryota; kingdom Metazoa; phylum Mollusca; class Bivalvia; order Ostreida; family Ostreidae; genus Saccostrea; species Saccostrea cuccullata. The sequence continues at coordinate 26,376 of NW_026939901.1, forward strand.
AAAAATCTTTAAAAATCTTCTTCTCCAGAACCACTGGGCCATGAAAGATGAAACTCATGTGGAATCATCCTCAGGTAGTGTAGATTCAAGTTTGTTCAAATCATGACCCCTGGGGCTTGGGTGGGGCCAAAATGGCTGACCCAAGTTTTACATAGGAATATACAGGAAAAATCTTTAAAAATCTTCTTCTCCAGAACCACTGGGCCATGAAAGATGAAACTCATGTGGAATCATCCTCAGGTAGTGTAGATTCAAGTTTGTTCAAATCATGACCCCCGGGGCTAGGGTGGGGCCAAAATGGCCGACCTAAGTTTTACATAGGGATATATAGGGAAACCTTTTAAAATCTTCTTTTCAAGTACTTCAAAGCAATGATTAGTGATATTTATATGGAATCATCCTCAGGCAGTGTAGATTCTAGTTTGTTCAAATGATGAATGCCTGGAGGGGGGGGGTGAGTAAATTCAAGCCCGATGTGCTCAGGTGAGCGCTGTGGCCCCTGGGCCTCTTGTTCTTATTTTCAAGATGTTCCACTTTTGCGTGAAGTGTATAAATTTAGCGATTCGATTAAATTTTGAAAAATCAGTCAAAGGAAAGGGAAAAAAATTTTAAAATCAATGGACAGTTTTAGAAATACTAATTTTGATCAAGTTACTGACACTCAACTTGTGACTCAAGTTACTGTTGCTGGACATAGAAAAATGAATATTGTAATTTACTGTATACAGGGAAAATTTCGCCCCTGTTTTATTTTCGCCCTACTATCACTTGGCGAATTTAAAAAGGGGCGAATTCAAAGAATACAGTATAATTTCATAAACAAAACTATGACTGGGTGAAAACGAGGCAAAACTGTTTGCAAGTGTGAAAGGGTGAAAATATAACGGGACGAAAATTACCCTGTATACTGTATATTTTTTAGCTCACCTGAGCCGAAGGCTCAAGTGAGCTTTTCTGATCACAATTTGTCCGTCGTCCGTCCGTCCGTCTGTCCGTCTGTCTGTCTGTCCGTCCGTCTGTAAACTTTTCACATTTTTGACTTCTTCTCAAGAACCACTAGGCCAATTTTGACAAAACTTGGTACAAAACATCCTTGGGTGAAGGGGAATTTAAATTGTTAAATTGAAGGGCCAAGTCTTCTCCCAAGGGGAGATAATCAAGAAAAGACAAAAATAGGGTGGGGTCATTAAAAAATCTTCTTCTCAAGAACCACAGGGCCAGTAAAGCTGAAACTTATATGGAAGCATCCTGGGATAGTGTAGATTCTAAATTGTTCAAATCGTGACCCCCGGGGGTAGGGCGGGGCCACAATAGGGAATCAATGTTTTACATAGAAAAATATAGGCAAAATCTTTAAAAATCTTCTTCTCAAGAACCACTGGGCCAGTAAAGCTGAAACTTATTTGGAAACATCCTGGGATAGTGTAGATTCTAAATTGTTCAAATCATGACCCCCGGGGGTAGGGCGGGGCCACAATAGGGAATCAATGTTTTACATAGAAATATATAGAAAAAATCTTTTTCTCAAGAACCACTGAGCCAGAAAAGCTGAAACTTATATGGAAGCATCCTGGGATAGTGTAGATTCTAAATTGTACAAATCATGACCCCCGGGGGTAGGGCGGGGCCACAAAAGGGAATCAATGTTTTACATAGAAATATATAGAAAAAATCTTTTAAAATCTTCTTCTCAAGAACCACTGAGCCAGAAAAGCTGAAACTTATGTGGAAGCATGCTTTTTTAGTGTAGATTCTAAATTGTTCAACTCATGAACCCCAGGGGTTGGGCGGGGCCACAATAGGGAATCCAAGTTTTACATAGAAATATATAGAATAAATCTTTGAAAATCTCCTTCTCAAGAATTACTGGGTCAGAAAAGCTGAAACTTATGTGGAAGCATCCTAGGGTAGTGTAGATTCTAAATTGTTCAAATCATGACATCCAGGGTTGGGCGGGGCCACAATAAGGAATCAATGTTTTACATAGAAATATATAGAAAAAATCTTTGAAAATCTTCTTCTCTAGAACCACTGGGTCAGAAAATCTGAAACTTATGTGGAAGCATACTGGGATAGTGTAGAATTTAAATTGTTAAAATTATGATCATTGGGGTAGGGTTGGGTCACAATATGTATTACAAGGGGGAAACCTGGTAAAGAACGAAATGGCCAAAGCTTCTCAGGTGAGCGATGTGGCCCATGGGCCTCTTGTTTTATTTTAGCATCGTCAGAGAGTACAGCATTTGAATGATCAGGAGAGAGGGTTAAAACACAGCATAGCCAGTTATGGCAGTGTTAACAGTGAGGTGTCTAATATCTTCTCCAATCAACTACAGGATGATCTTAGTACTAGGGCAACTGTAAGTACTAGTGCAACATTAAGTACTAATACATTGTACAAGATCTCAGTACTAGGGCTACTGTAAGTAGGTCTACAGTGAGAACTAATACATTGAATGATCTGAGTTACATTAAATGTGATTTGATTTCAGTATGGAAGTCCATTCAGTACCACCAGTTACTTTATCATTATAAGTGTATTAACTGTGATATGATTTCAGTATGGAAGTCCATTCAGTACCACCAGTTACTTTATCATTATAAGTGTATTAACTGTGATATGATTTCAGTATGGAAGCCCAGTCAGTACCATCAGTAACTTTATCATTATAAGTGTATTAACTATGATATGATTTCAGTATGGAAGCCCAGTCAGTACCATCAGTAACTTTATCATTATAAGTATATTAACTGTGATATGATTTCAGTATGGAAGCCCAGTCAGTACTATCAGAAACTTCATCATTATAAGTGCATTAACTGTGATATGATTTCAGTATGGAAGCCCAGTCAGTACCATAAGTAATTTCAGTGTAGGGTCAGCCTTGGACGATTTTAAGGAGGATCCCTTTAAGAGTAAGGACGTATTTGGAGGCGACACGGGTGGAGGAGGATCTGACCCATTTCAGAGTGACGACCCATTTAAAGAAGGTACATTTATCTGTATACTATAGATGACCCATTTAAAGAAGGTACATTTATCTGTATACTATAGATGACCCATTTAAAGAAGGTACATTTATCTGTATACTATAGACGACCCATTTAAAGAAGGTACATTTATCTGTATACTATAGACGACCCATTTAAAGAAGGTACATTTATCTGTATACTAAAGACGACCCATTTAAAGAAGGTACATTTATCTGTATACTAAAGACGACCCATTTAAAGAAGGTACATTTATCTGTATACTAAAGATGACCCATTTAAAGAAGGTACATTTATCTGTATACTAAAGATGACCCATTTAAAGAAGGTACATTTATCTGTATACTATAGACGACCCATTTAAAGAAGGTCCATTTATCTGTATACTATAGGCGACCCATTTAAAGAAGGTACATTTATCTGTATACTATGGACGACCCATTTAAAGAAGGTACATTTATCTGTATACTATAGACGACCCATTTAAAGAAGGTACATTTATCTGTATACTATAGACGACCCATTTAAAGAAGGTACATTTATCTGTATACTAAGGATGACCCATTTAAAGAAGGTACATTTATCTGTATACTAAAGATGACCCATTTAAAGAAGGTACATTTATCTTATACTATAGACGACCCATTTAAAGAAGGTACATTTATCTGTATACTATAGACGACCCATTTAAAGAAGGTACATTTATCTGTATACTAAAGATGACCCATTTAAAGAAGGTACATTTATCTGTATACTAAAGATGACCCATTTAAAGAAGGTAAATTTAATTGTATACTATAGACGACCCATTTAAAGAAGGTCCATTTATCTGTATACTATAGACGACCCATTTAAAGAAGGTACATTTATCTGTATAATATAGACGACCCATTTAAAGAGGGTACATTTATCTGTATACTATAGATGACCCATTTAAAGAAGGTACATTTATCTGTATACTATAGACGACCCATTTAAAGAAGGTACATTTATCTGTATACTATAGACGACCCATTTAAAGAAGGTACATTTATCTGTATAATATAGACGACCCATTTAAAGAGGGTACATTTATCTGTATACTATAGATGACCCATTTAAAGAAGGTACATTTATCTGTATACTATAGACGACCCATTTAAAGAAGGTACATTTATCTGTATAATATAGACGACCCATTTAAAGAAGGTACATTTATCTGTATAATATAGACGACCCATTTAAAGAGGGTACATTTATCTGTATACTATAGATGACCCATTTAAAGAAGGTACATTTATCTGTATACTATAGACGACCCATTTAAAGAAGGTACATTTATCTGTATACTATAGATGACCCATTTAAAGAAGGTACATTTAACTGTATACTATAGACGACCCATTTAAAGAAGGTACATTTATCTGTATAATAAAGATGACCCATTTAAAGAAGGTACATTTATCTGTATACTATAGACGACCCATTTAAAGAAGGTACATTTATCTGTATAATAAAGATGACCCATTTAAAGAAGGTACATTTATCTGTATACTAAAGATGACCCATTTAAAGAAGGTACATTTATCTGTATACTAAAGATGACCCATTTAAAGAAGGTACATTTATCTGTATACTATAGATGACCCATTTAAAGAAGGTACATTTATCTGTATACTAAAGATGACCCATTTAAAGAAGGTACATTTATCTGTATACTAAAGATGACCCATTTAAAGAAGGTACATTTATCTGTATACTAAAGATGACCCATTTAAAGAAGGTACATTTATCTGTATAGTATAGACAACCCATTTTAATAAAGAAGGTACATTTATCTGAATACTATAGATGACCCATTTAAAGAAGGTACATTTATGTGTATACTTTTAAGATGACCCATTTAAAGAATGTACATTCATCTGTAAACTATAGCAGGTCATACTTCATAGTTTTGAAAAAGTCATATTGAGGCACATGGCCAACATACCTTTCCAACTGAATTTTGCCAAAACCAAGTTTTCAATAAATGCTATTGTTTTAAAAAGTAAAATATACAATAAATATTTGAATGTCAAGAAAGTAAATTTCCTGAACCCAAAACCTAAGTTCCATCACAAGATACATGTTTTAATTCTTGTGTTGTAGGTGGGGATCCCTTCAAGTCCTCGTTTGGTTCTGATCCATTCTCCTCTGATGATCCGTTTAAATCCTCTGACACATTCGAGAGTTCCTCTAAGTCTGGGAAGGTCAGTACTTTCACTTTCACTTTATCACAAACCTCCAGATACAGGCAAATAAAGGTCTGACTCTGGGGGCTGTAAAATTAAAATGAGCACAATTTTGATCATTTGTCTCACTTTACGCCGGAGCCTGTATGTTGTTTTCCCTCTTTTCTTCTTCCTTTACAGGAATTTTATTCATAAAAAACATTACACATAATCATATGGGTAGCAGGTATCAAAGTAGAAAAAAATATTTAATTGAGCCAACTCATTTACCTATTCATAAATTTATTTGAAAAAAGGGGACAAACATTTATTGATAAGATTTATATCAAGTGCCATCATTGAAATTTTGACATAAGTTATTTGTTTTGTAGGAGGATCCATTTAATAGCGTGGACCCGTTTGCATCATTTGGGGGTACAGATAATTCCAAACTAGATGCTTTTGATCCTTTTGGGAAAGGAGGATCCAGCTCAAAACCAAGTGTAAGAAACACAGCCTATATTATCTTTGTGTTCATTTCATTGGCAAGGCAATGAAAAACAAAGGATATTAGTACAAATAAATAGTTTTATAAAGTGCTGATAAAAACTTCATTTTTAGCTCTTCTGAGCCAAAGGCTCAAAGAGCTAATGCTATGGCCATTTGTGCGGTGTGCGGTGTGCGTTAACTTTTTAGAATATGGGCCATAACTCAAGAACCCTTTGGCCAATCAGTACCAAAGAACCACGTACTCTAACTCTTGATTCCCGCCTACATTTTGCACCCTTTAAATTCAATTTTAATGACAATTTGGCCATTAAATCTTGGTTTAATACAAAGAACAGTTCTATGGTAATTGATTAATCATTTTAATTCCAGTTCTAAATAGTAAATTATCATTAATTTCAGCTCTCAAAAAAGGGGGGTAGACGATATTTTCTAGTGAAATCGAACTTTCAAGAATCACTGTATTTTGAAATAGTCTTAAATATGATTAAATGTATTTCATATCTTTTCTTATGCTTTACACAAATAAATAAAACATATATAAATTATTAAAATATAATTATTTAGTTGTAAATAGCTTTAGAATTGGTGAAAAATCAACATTTTTTCGTTTTTTTTTATAAACATATGTTCCCCCCCGTGAAACACAAAAAGCTTTGGCATAAATTTGTAAAATGACAGTCTATAGTACCTGTAAAAAGGAATTTTTGTTTCATGGGGGGGAAAAGATATTTTAAAAATATTTTCCGTTTTCCATTGATTTCTATAGTGAAATATTCAAGTTTTACCATAATTATAGAGTTATCTTTCTTTGGTATCCCGAAAAAGTCACGTTTTATGAAAATTCATATCAATATCTATAAAAATTCTGAAAATCATTCAAATATATTAACTTTTGAAAATTAACTTAGAGCTAGGCGGGAGAACAATACTATCGTTCGTGGTTCTTTGACACAGGGTATCCTTGGCCCAAGGGCTACCATTTATACTAAAATAAGGGTTGGGACCCTAAAACAAGGGGAGATAATCAGGAAAACAAAACCAAAAGTACTAGTTGCTAAAAAATCTTCTTCTCCAGAACCACCAGGCAGATTTTCACCAAACTTACATACAAGGATCAGGATATGTTGAAGATTAAAAATTGTTCAAGGCATGACCCTGGGGCAAAGGGCGTGGCCTCAAGGTCACTTTGAAGTTGACCTAAATTTACAATTAATAAAAATGTTTATATTTTGCTTACTATAAGGGCTAGGATCATCAAATCTTGTAAGTTGATGCATCTTAGGACTTCACATCATGTTAACTCAAAAGTAGGTCACCGTGACCTACTTTTTAGCTCACCTGAGCCGAAGGCTCAAGTGAGCTTTTCTGATCACATTTTGTCCGCCGTCCGTCCGTCTGTCTGTCCGTCTGTCCGTCTGTCTGTCTGTCCGTCCGTAAACTTTTCACATTTTCGACTTCTTCTCAAGAACCACTGGGCCAATTTTGACCAAACTTGGTACAAAGCATCTTTGGGTAAAGGGGAATTTAAATTGTCAAAATGAAGGGACATATCCCCTCACAAGGGGAGATAATCAAGAAAAGACAAAAATAGGTTGGGGTCATTAAAAAATCTTCTTCTCAAGAACCACTGGGCCAGAAAAGCTGAAACTTATCTGGAAGCATACTGGTATAGTGTAGATTCTAAATTGTTCAAATCATGACCCCTGGGGGAAGGGCGGGGCCACAATGGGGAATCAAAGTTTTATATAAAAAAATATAGGAAAAATCTTTGAAAATCTTCTTCTCAAGAACCACTGGGCCAGAAAAGCTGAAACTTATGTGGAAGCATCCTGGTATAGTGTAGATTCTAAATTGTTCAGATCATGACCCCCGGGGGAAGGGCGGGGCCACAATAGGGAATCAAAGTTTTATATAGAAATATATAGGAAAAATCTTTGAAAATCTTCTTCTCAAGAACCACTGGGCCAGAAAAGCTGAAACTTATGTGGAGGCATCCTGGTATAGTGTAGATTCTAAATTGTTCAAATCATGACCCCCGGGGGAAGGGCGGGGCCACAATGGGGAATCAAAGTTTTACATAGAAATACATAGGAATAATCTTTGAAAATCTTTTTCTCAAGAACCACTGGGCCAGAAAAGCTGAAACTTATGTGGAGGCATCCTGGTATAGTGTAGATTCTAAATTGTTCAAATCATGACCCCCGGGGGAAGGGCGGGGCCACAATTGGGAATCAAAGTTTTATATAGAAATATATTGGAAAAATCTTTGAAAATCTTCTTCTCAAGAACCATTGGGTCAGAAAAGCTGAAACTTATATGGAAGCATCCTGGTATAGTGTAGATTCTAAATTGTTCAAATCATGACCCCCGGGCGAAGGGCGGGGCCACAATGGGGAATCAAAGTTTTATATAAAAATATATAGGAAAAATCTTTGAAAATCTTCTTCTCAAGAACCACTGGGCCAGAAAAGCTGAAACTTATGTGGAGGCATACTGGTATAGTGTAGATTCTAAATTGTTCAAATCATGACCCCCGGGGGAAGGGCGGGGCCACAATGGGGAATCAAAGTTTTATATAGAAATATATTGGAAAAATCTTTGAAAATTTTCTTCTCAAGAACCATTGGGTCAGAAAAGCTGAAACTTATATGGAAGCATCCTGGTATAGTGTAGATTCTAAATTGTTCAAATCATGACCCCTGGGGGAAGGGTGGGGCCACAATGGGGAATCAAAGTTTTATATGAAAATATATAGGAAAAATCTTTGAAAATCTTCTTCTCAAGAACCACTGGGCCAGAAAAGTTGAAACTTATATGGAAGCATCCTGGTATAGTGTAGATTCTAAATTGTTAAAATCATGACCCCCGGGGGAAGGGCGGGGCCACAATGGGGAATCAAAGTTTTATATAAAAATATATAGGAAAAATCTTTGAAAATCTTCTTCTCAAGACCCACTGGGCCAGAAAAGCTGAAACTTATGTGGAAGCATCCTGGTATAGTGTAGATTCTAAATTGTTCAAATCATGACCCCAGGGGGAAGGGCGGGGCCACAATGGGGAATCAAAGTTTTACATAGAAATACATTGGAAAAATTTTGAAAATCTTCTTCTCCAGAACCACGTGGCCAGAAAAGCTAAAACTTATATGGAAGCATCCTGGTATAGTGTAGATTCTAAATTGATCAATTCATGACCCCTGGGGAGGGGCGGGGCTACAATGGGGAATCACAGTTTTATATAGAAATATATAGGAAAAATCTGAAAATCTTCTTCTCAAGAACCACTGGGCCAGAAAAGCTGAAACTTATGTGGAAGCATTCTGGGGTAGTGTAAATTCTAAATTGTAGGAATCATGACCCCCGGGGGAAGGGCTGGGTCATTATAGGGAATCAAAGTTTTACATAGAAATATATAGGAAAAATCTTTGAAGAACCACTAGGCCAGAAAAGCTGAAACTTATGTGGAAGCATCCTGGTATAATGTTGATTCTAAATTGTTCAAATCATGACCCCCGGGGGAAGGGCGGGGCCACAATGGGGAATCAAAGTTTTACATAGAAATATATTGGAAAAATCTTTGAAATCTTCTTCTCCAGAACTTGGCCAGAAAAGCTGAAACTTATGTGGAAGCATCCTGGTATAGTGTAGATTCTAAATTTTTCAAATCATGGACCCTGGGGGTAGGGCGGGGCCACAATGGGGAATCACAGTTTTATATAGAAATATATAGGAAAAATCTGAAAATCTTCTTCTCAAGAACCACTGGGCCAGAAAAGCTGAAACTTATGTGGAAGCATTCTGGGGTAGTGTAAATTCTAAATTGTAGGAATCATGACCCACGGGGGAAGGGCTGGGTCATTATAGGGAATCAAAGTTTTACATAGAAATATATAGGAAAAATCTTTGAAAATCTTCTTCTAAGGGACCACTGGGCCAAAAAAGCTGAAACATATGTGCCAATGGAAGGATCATGGGGTAGTGTAGATTTCAAAATGTTTATATTATGATCAGTGGGATAATGTGGGGATGCATTTTGTATAACAAGGGTGAAATCTGGTAAAGAACAGAATGGTCAAAGCTTCTCAGGTGAGCGATGTGGCCCATGGGCCTCTTGTTTAATTTTATGGGCATTTGTTTTCAAATTGATTTGAAGGCATATTATGGACACTTTAAGGCCTATGATCATGAAACTTAGTCAGTTGATGCATCTTGGGTCCTTGAACAATGTCAACCCAAAAGTAGGTCACCGTGACCTACTTTTTGAACTTGATGACTTAACCTTTTTAATACATTTAATTCCATTATTTCAGGCACTGAAAGGGTTAAAATCATCAAATCTTGTAGGTTGGTGCTTCTTGGGACCTTAAAACATATTTAAGAAAAAGTAGGTCACTGTGACCTACTTTTAGAATTTTGCAGGCATATGTTTTCAAATTGTTTAAAAGGCATTTTTTGATTACCTTCAGACCTACAATCATCAAACTTGGTCAGGAGATGCATCTTGGGACTCTGAAAAATGTCGACCAAAATGTAGGTCACGGTGACCTACTTTCGACATTTTATGGCTATATTTAAGTATCTTAGGTATTTATTGGCTTAGAATCATCAAACTTTGTGAGTTGATGCATCTTGGGTTTTCGGAGAGTGACTACCAAAAATTAGGTCACCGTGACCTACTTTTGACATTTTATGGCTATATTTAAGTATCTCCGGTACTTATTGGCTTAGAATCATCAAACTTTCTGAGTTGATGCATCTTGGGTTTTCGGAGAGTGACAACCAAAAATTAGGTCATGGTGACCTACTTTCGACATTTTTTGGCTATATTAAAGTATCTCCGGTATTTATTGGCTTAGAATCATCAAACTTTGTGAGTTGATGCATCTTGGGTTTAAGGAGAGTGACGACCAAAAATTAGGTCAAGGTGACCTACTTTTGACCTTTTATGGCTATATTCAAGTATTTTCCTGTACAAATTGGCTTAGAATCATAAAACTTTGTTAGTGGATGCATCTTGGGTTTTTGGAGAGTGACGACCAAAAATTAGGTCACGGTGACCTACTTTCGACATTTTTTGGCTATATTTAAGTATCTTAGGTATTTATTGGCTTAGAATCATCAAACTTTGTGAGTTGATGCATCTTGGGTTTTAGGAGAGTGACGACCAGAAATTAGGTCATGGTGACCTACTTTTGACCTTTTATGGCTATATTCAAGTATTTCCTGTACAAATTGGCTTAGAATCATCAAACTTTGTCAGTTGATGCATCTTGGGTTTTCGGAGAATGTCAACTAAAAAGTAGGTCACAGTGACCTACTTTCAACATTTTATGGCTATATTTAAGTATCTTTGGTATTTATTGGCTTAGAATAATCAAACTGTGTAAGTTGATGCATTTTGGGTTTTCCAAGAATGTAGACCAAGAAATAGTCCTTATTGGCTAAAAATCATCAAATTTTGTCAGGTGGTGCAACTTTGGTCTTAGGATACTTAGGGTTAGAGGCTTCAAATACAAGTGATAGGTTGTACAATTTATCAGAAGAGCGATTCAAGGCCCTTGGGCCTCTTGTTGTGAGGTGAGTTATGACGGTTTTTTTTCTTCAGAAGCCAGACAATCTATTTGGTGGTGACCCTTTTGCACCAAAATCTCCTTCTCGACCTCCTCTGGGACCCAAGTCTCCAGCCCCAGCTTTGCCTCCCAAACAGAAGAAACAGCCTCCTCCAAGACCCGCCCCTCCCAAAAACAGACCCACCCCTAGTCCCAGTCAACAGCTGGGGGGATTTGACAGTGATCCATTTGCAGGTATGTTTTGTTTGGACATAAAGCCTCAACTTTTTAATGTTATGTATAATAGTACCTGAATCATAAAGTTACATGTATTAATGAAGTTTGCAGAGTAGATAGATCCATGTCCTGTTGTTTAGGCTATCACTTGGTTATAAAGATACTTTAAAACATGAAGATTAATACATTAAGTGACGTTAAAGTCCTCTGCTTTTACATTAGTAATGAGTTATCTCAGATAATCACAATAATTTATATATCTAAAAGTGTTATCTAAGTGGATCCAAGATACAAATTCTGCTGCGATTTAAATTAATCTCTTATTAATACAAAATATACTGAGTTTTGTGGGAATCTAGTTCAATATCAAGCTTAGAATATGTCTGAACCGTGTTTATTTTTCTGTGACAAAATTAACTGAGTTCTGTGAGAATCTAGTTTGATATAAAGATAATTATTTATCTGAACCTTGTTTATTTTCCTGTGACAGGTAATGACCCTTTCTCCAGCTCCACAGGAAGTAATGCTGCAGCCTTAGAGGATGCTTTTGCCAACTTTGCAGACTTTAGTCCAAGCAAGGTATCAACAGATTTTAGTCTAATTTTTAGAAAGAAAATTAGATTAAAACAAATGTCAGTTTTTTCGATGTTAGAATAGTGCTTTACCTTATTTTTTATGTCTAACCTTGTTTTAATGTAAAAAAAAAAATGTTAATTTATCTAATATTTCTGTAACATCTAACCTGGTTAATTTTTTGTCTGACCTGGTTAATTTATATGTGTGACCTAGTAATTTTTTATGTGTAATGTATTTTATTTTTTGTCTGATCTTGTTGCAGTTTGATGATAAAGGAGCCTGGAGTTGAGAAGTCTAAAGTTAAAAGACAATGTTTACATGAGGGACCACGAGATCGGGATGATGACAAAGATTGAGGGGTGTTCACACTTAGGGGCGTGGTTTTGAGTGCTACATGATTATTTCTTCCTGTGACATCACAACAAACCTTCACAACTGTTGTAAACTTCTCTCACTGATTGATATGGAATTTAAACTGCTGATGGATAATCTGTTAACACTAGGATGATTATTATCAACTTTAGGACATGTATTAGTTCCTAAGGTATAGATAAGTAGAGGAGAAAACATGAAGAGAAATACGAGTTACATTCCTTGTTGTTTTTGTGAAGATGTCAGCCACTGTTGTGTAATAAAGCAACAAAAACCTTGTAAAGTGCAATATTCTAGTGATATGTTAGAAATATTATTGTATTTATTTTTAGAAAAAGAATATAAGCTAGTATAACTTAGGTTTGTATTGGCGTGCGATGAAGTTTTCTGATTTTACACCAGTCACAGATAAATCACAAACTCATCATTCTTGTGCAATCATAGTTTTATATCAAAGGATTTTAGTTTTACATGTATGTATAGTTATTCATATATGAAATCTTCAATGTCAATAAAATGTGCCAATCATTTTAATCATTTCATCTTCATCAATTTTTATTGATTACAAAAAAGGAAGCTTTGAATAAAATAAAAAGATAAGAAATAGTGATCTGTGACATCAATCCTGTAAACTATTCAAATCAAAAACAACAAATACTGATCTGTGACATCAATCCTGTAAACTATACAAATGATAGATATCAGATATCAAAAAGTAGTCCGTGACATCAATCCTGTAAACTATACAAATCAAAGATAACAACTATAATTCTCTGCTATCATCTGGTCCCTAATTATTTTATAATGTCTCTGCTATCAGCTGACCACTAATTATTGTATGAAACATATGGATTCAAGATCAAAAGTTGATAAAACAATAAAGAATAGGAGCAGAATAAACATGAACCTTGAAAACATAAGAGATGGAAACAGGTGCCATAGAGGAGTGAGCATCCCCTGCTGACCGGTCACACCCGCCGCGTCCTTCTTGTCATGAGCAAGAAATAACGGGAAAATCCACTGTTAATTCAGTATATAGACAATGGATTATAGAATCTGGATAGGGCCATGCAGTTCACTATCGCATCATCTAGTATCGACAAATAGGTCGATGGCGCAATAATGCGATGGTGCAATAACGATGAAGCGATAATGCGATGACGATGGAGCTATGGTGTGATAGCACGATGACGATGATTCTATGGTGCGATGGCGATGGTGCGATATAACAGGTATTATTCTATTTAACTTAATTAAACTACTAGCTTTCAGTTACTCTTGTTAAATTTATGCCTAGTCCCAATTGAAAATAAATTTAAGAAATAAATAAGTTTATAAACTTCAATGGGAATTGAAGTGGGTCGGTCACGTGATCAAATCCTGTGAAGGCCGAAGGCCTTCTCAGAAGATTTGATCACGTACCGACCCACTTCAATTCCCATTGAAGTTTATAAACTTGTTATTTATTACTTATATATACATTTGAGACAGACAATTGAATATTTTCGATTTTAAATTATTGCACTAACCGTCCGTCGTAGATTTTGAAAAAGACGCAAGGTGTAAATCGGCTTGCATGGCGGTTACGCTTCGAATTCATTAGGCTAAGGAATCTATTTCGAAGGGAATATTTTGTGAACGGCTACTTGTGATCAGTAATAGTGAACAGATTGTTGTCTGGGAATATTTTTACTCGTGAAAAATTATAATCGATGCTGAATAGACACAAGAAACACGTCCGAAGTTTGATGATAAAAAGTTGGAGGAATTTCGGTCGCCAGAAAGGGATGAATGGATCCGATGGATTGAGACTCTTGTCCGAGCCAGTTAATTAGCAATTTGATTGAAAACATTCAAAGGTTTCAGTAACTAAATGCATACTTATCGTAAAACACTGATAAACATGGAGACACTGGCGACAGCTTTAGTCCTACATTGAACTACGAAAACGCCGAGGTGTTTGGCAGCTGTTCATGGCATGATTGCAATGATATTTTTCAACAGATTTACGCATTTATCGTGAGTAAAATTTAAAGATAAAATGAAAGTTTATCATGAAATTTTAACCAAAGGTCTACCCCAAAATACATGTATAAGGATGAACGTTCAGCTGACAAAAGTGAAGAAAAATGTAAACAAACGCTAGGCTCTTAGTTTTCTGTATGTACACAGGTTCAATCGATAGCCCCAAAACTGTACGAAATACTTGTTTACCAAGGGCGGATTCAGGGGGGTTTGGGGGGGTTCGGGAAAACCCCCCCCGCTCATTGATTTTTTTTTTTTTACAAGTGTCATGTTATCATTTTGTTGCATTGATAAGACTCTAATAAAACCCTTTGTTTGTATAACTGTGAAATGTACATACACCTAACAGGAAATCACTTTCCGCTTGAACGCACACAATACACAGGTAATCAACAGAGAGAGTGCCTCAGAGATCGGATAGTCCGTGCACCTTGTGAAATCACAAGGTCACAGTTCAATGAAGTCAGGTACCAACAACAGAAAACTGCATATATAGTTACGGTGCTGCTCAGTAATATTCTTTTGCTGATAAAATGCATGTTTTTTAAACTATGAATAAACTATTATTCAGGGTTTTTTTTACCGTTTTAAAATTAAAATTAATATTTTTTTTTTACAAAACCAGGTTGGCTTAGCAAACCCCTCTAGTTTTGACATATTCTCCAGTTTATAAGTAATTTTTCTTCAGTTAAGACAGTTTGAAATTTCATTAATTGTACACGTGTGTTTATATTCCAAATCATATTGACAGTATATACTCAAGTAAGCTGAAAAGCATAAGTTAGGGATTCTGAAAATAATTCATTTTTTAATTTTGTTAGTGTTTAAAAATTTGGTATATTAGTTGTATCTTGGAAGTCAGCTTGACATAGGACTAAATTAATTGGAGTTGCATTTTAAGTAAACTAAGACAACTTGAAGTCAACTGCTTGCATTCCTAAAATTGTCATATTTAACATTTTTTTAAAGCAAAGTATAAAGTCTTGTGTTAAAGTTAAATTAATGGAAAACATTTTATTAAAAATATGTGATGATCGGTCTTTAAAAAAGCTACAAAAGTACCCCCAAAATGCTGGAAAATACACCATTTAGAACCATTTAAAACAAAATTTTCTCGGGGGAGGCCCCCAGAACCCCCACCTATGGGAGGGGGACACCCCCTCCCATGCCCTCCCCCTTCGGCCCTTTGGGCCTCAAAACCCCCCCACATAAACTTCTGGATCCGCCACTGTTTACAGTTTAAATAAAATAATTACTATCATTTTACTTGCTTATTTTGTTCATTTTTATACACGATAAGCAAGTAGAGCAGGTCATTTCATAATTTATGTACCGGTAGATATTATTGCGCCGTGTGATTAGGTCACGTATTGACCTCTGACCTCTGAAAAACTTCATACAGAATTGAAGATATTTTCTCTCTGTATGTTTATATAATGGAGAGATACCACAAATGTATATATTCATTGTTGTGTCAGTACTAGTCCACTCAAACAACAAATAAAATCTGTATTCTAATCAGACGTTTATTAGCTCTTCTGAGCCAAAGGCTCATTTGTGCGGTGTGCGTTAACTTTTAAGAATATGGGCCATAACTCAAGAACCCTTTGGCCAATCAGTACCAAATTTGCCACAGGGTATCCTTGGCCCGAGGGCTACCATTTATACTAAAATAAGGGTTGGGACCCTAAAACAAGGGGAGATAATCAGGAAAACAAAACCAAAAGTACAAGTTGCTAAAAAATCTTCTCCAGAACCGCCAGGCAGATTTTCACCAAATTTACATACAAGGATCAGGATATGTTGAAGATTAAAAATTGTTCAAGGCATGACCCTGGGGCAAAGGGCGTGTCCTCAAGGTCACTTTGAAGTTGACCTAAATTTAAAATTAATAAAAATGTTTATATTTTGCTTATTATAAGGGCTAGGATCATCAAATCTTGTAAGTTGATGCATCTTAGGACTTCACATCATGTTAACTCAAAAGTAGGTCACGGTGACCTACTTTTTAAATTTTGTGGGCATTTCTTTTCATTGATTTGATTGATTTGAAGGCATATTTTGGACACTTTAAGGCCTATGATCATGAAACTTAGTCAGTTGATGCATCTTGGGTCCTTGAACAACGTCAACCTAAAAGTAGGTCACCATGACCTACTTTTTGAACTTGATGACTTAACCTTTTTAAAACATTAAATCCCATTATTTCAGGCACTGAAAGGGTTAGAATCATCAAATCTTGTAAGTTTCTGCATTTTGGGACCTTAAAACATATTTAAGAAAAAGTAGGTCACTGTGACCTACTTTTAGAATTTTGCAAGCATATGTTTTCAAATTGTTAAAAATACTTGGTCAGGAAATGCATCTTGGAACTCTGAAAAATGTCGACCAAAATGTAGGTCACGGTGACCTACTTTCAACATTTTATGGCTATATTTAAGTATCTTAGGTATTTATTGGCTTAGAATCATCAAACTTTGTCAGTTGATGCATTTTGGGTTTTCGGAGAGTGACGACCAAAAATTAGGTCACGGTGACCTACATTTGACATTTTATGGCTATATTTAAGTATCTCTGGTACTTATTGGCTTAGAATCATCAAACTTTGTCAGTTGATGCATCTTGGATTTTTGGAGAGTGACGACCAAAAATTAGGTCATGGTGACCTACTTTTGACATTTTATGGCTATATTTAAGTATTTCCTGTACAAACTAGCTTAGAATCATCAAACTTTGTCAGTTGATGCATCTTGGGTTTTCGGAGAGTGACGACCAGAAATAAGGTCACAGTGACCTACTTTCGACATTTTATGGCTATATTTAAGTATCCTGGGTATTTATTGGCTTAGAATCATCAAACTTTGTCAGTTGATGCATCTTGGGTTTTTCGGAGAGTGACCACCAAAAATAAGGTCATGATGACCTACTTTTGACATTTTATGGCTATATTTAAGTATTTCTGGAACTTATTGGCTAAGAATCATCAAACTCTGTGAGTTGAGGCATCTTTGATTTTTGGAGAGTGACGACCAAAAATTAGGTCACAGTGACCTACTTTTTTCATTTTATGGCTATATTTAAGTATCTTAGGTATTTATTGGCTTAGAATCATCAAACTTAGTCAGCAGATGCATCTTTGGACTCTGAAAAATGTCGACTAAAATGTAGGTCATGGTGACCTACTTTCAACATTTTATGGCTATATTTAAGTATCTCTGGTACTTATTGGCTTAGAATCATCAAACTCTGTGAGTTGATGCATCTTAAGTTTTCGGAGAGTGAAGACCAAAAATTAGATCACAGTGACCTACTTTCGACATTTTATGGCTATATTTAAGTATCTTAGGTATTTATTGGCTTAGAATCATCAAACTTAGTCAGCAGATGCATCTTTGGACTCTGAAAAATGTCGACTAAAATGTAGGTCATGGTGACTTACTTTCAACATTTTATGGCTATATTTAAGTATCTCTGGTACTTATTGGCTTAGAATTATCAAACTCTGTGAGTTGATGCATCTTGAGTTTTCGGAGAGTGAAGACCAAAAATCAGGTCACAGTGACCTACTTTCGACATTTTATGGCTATATTTAAGTATCTTAGGTATTTATTGGCTTAGAATCATCAAACTTAGTCAGCAGATGCATCTTTGGACTCTGAAAAATGTCAACTAAAATGTAGGTCATGATGACCTACTTTCAACATTTTATGGCTATATTTAAGTATTTCTAGTACTTATTGGCTTAGAATCATCAAACTTTGTCAGTTGATGCATCTTGGGTTTTCGGAGAATGTCGACTAAAAAGTAGGTCACAGTGACCTACTTTCGTCATTTTATGGCTATATTTAAGTATCTTATGTATTTATTGGCTTAAAATAATCAAACTGTGTAAGTTGATGCATTTTGGGTTTTCCAAGAATGTAGACCAAGAAGTAGTCCTTATTGGCTAAGAATCATCAAACTTTGTCAGGTGGTGCAACTTTGGTCTTAGAATACATAGGGTTAGAGGCTTCAAATACAAGTGATAGGTTGTACAATTTATCAGAAGAGCGATTCAAGGCCCTTGGGCCTCTTGTTTTATATGATCTACTAAAATTTAATAAATAAATATATAGAAAATGATAATTAATGCCCCCAATCCATAATCTTACAGACACCTAAATAATTGCAATCAAAACCAAATCGGAATTTTCATTTCAAGTTAAAACAAACAGTTGCATAATCAACCACCCTAAATTCATACGTGTCATGTGCATTGAGGGCATAACTAATACTGTCAATTGTCTGATTTGGATAAAATTCACGAGACAATCAAGCAATATGGTATACAAGCAGTTTTTTTAAATTACGCTCTCAAGACAAAACACAAGATTGAAAAGTGGAAAGAAAGAAAAACTGCCACATTTTGTTTGCAACTATCGGAGTTTCAATGTCACCCAAATTTTCCCGCTAACGAAGACACATTCACATATGAGTCTGCAGACGCACCACTTATTACACTTGCATGTATAGAATACCTGAAGGCATATAAAAAACATTTTGCAATTGTAATTTTTGCGGATTTGTCCTATCTGCCAAAATTGGACAACCGCAAAAAATACCCGTTATACGGAATTTCACATGTGTATTCCATGTGACAAGACCTTTCTTTCGATATCAACAATTTTGGCCTTGGGGTTTCACTTGCATTTTAGAAACTTCAACCTTTGCCATCAGCTGCCACACACGGGCATAAGTGTTTAACAATCACATCTTGCTGGAAAATAAAATTTTATTTATCATGTATAAGCTTATAGGAAATGAAAGTGGTAATATACCTGAATTTACTGAAATAAATCATCCCTTCACAAATTTTATTTACAAACAACAAACTCAATTAGAAACAACAAACTTAATTAACAAAACCATGATAAGAATTGCTTTACAATGATGTACATAGTGGGTTGTCATAGAAATATAAAAAATCCCCATTTCTTTTGATAATAGGCAATAGTTATATCAATACCTTAGCTGCAGCTATGAAAAAAATTGGGATGGATGACCAGAGAGCTACAGTTCCAACCACTGAAATAAGTTTTATTTATTGCGCACAAAATAGTGAATTGTTTCTCTATTTGTTTCTCAATAAACTGTAGAAGTACTTTTTTCCACGTGATATTAATTTTATGCTATGTGTGCGGTCACAGATTTTCAGCAGAAATTTGTCCAAGTGCACTTCATATAAATGTAAGGTATTTGGTGATAGTCTGAGAATTTTCTACATACAGATTACCGGTAAACAGAAATTGAAAATCCGCAGAATTATGACCCCATGGAAAAAAGTGTGTCATCAGTATTTAAGCTGCCATTTCAAAATATTATAAACAATGTGTTCCCAAGATATTTTTTCACTTCTTTCACAACAAAACATTTCTCAGCCCACAAGTCAATTCAGTCCAACGCATTTCCTACATGACTTGTACATAGAGTTTTATTGTGGAAGTAGTAGAAGAATATGTTAGGAACACACTGTTAGGAATAATTTAATATTTTCTAAACATTAAATGGAGAAACAGCATACTATTTTGTGAGTAATTAGTACACACTTTAGAGCTGAAACGAATACTGTGGTTTCATCAATTTTCGTTGGCATCAATTTTCATGGATTTTGTAAAACAGACGTTTTCTAGGATATTTAATTTTGTGGACAAAAGTTTTGACTATACAAATCAATGTCATATTTCGTAATTCAGTGAACATTTGATTTTGTGGATCTGCTCAACAATAAAATTCATGAAAATTGGTGCTCAACGAATATTGATGAAACCACAGTACCTTAAATCAACATTTGAATATTCATGACTTCATTTGATTAGTATTGGAACATCTGGTAATTAAAAATAAAGAGTTATGCCTTTTCATATACTTGCAAATTCTATTGTTTATTACTATATATCTATGTATTTATAGGTGTAAGAAATAAAGATCTGTTCAAAGTCGTTTGACATAGAAATGTACATTAGGACTCGTGTTTATTTTCAAGAAAAAACTAAATTAGAAAAAGGATCTTTATCAACAATCATTAGCCTCTTTACTTCTTTAAATTAGGTCACTGTAGGTTGTTGTATTGCATTCTGATTACGTTAAACGCGTAATCACTAAACCAGCAAGTGCTCGCCATGTTGAACTGTAATATTATTTTAAACAATCTGTTTCCAGAAACATTCTGTAATTTTTTAAATCTATATATTTAAATTTTAAATATAAAATTCTTAAAAAGACGTAATATAATGTTTATTTTTTATATTTGGTTTCTGCATTTATGAATATAAACAAGAATATAAACTAAGCTGGGTAATGAAAAATCTACCCATATAAGCAGCGTTATATCCAATGTTTGTCATTCTGGTCTTCAGCTACAGTCATATCTACACCACCGACAAAGAGAGCCCGAGTCGACATCTAGTTTTTTCCTATAAAAATATTTATTATATTTGAAAAAAAGTGTAACGGTAGTGCTGATGTATACTAAAGATAAGTTAAAAAAAAATTAATAATTTAATTCTATAAATGAAAGCATTTTTATATCTCTTTTTGTATACATGTATAAGAGTTACAATACAAATACAGTGTATCTGGAAGAGAAATCAATAGAATTCAGATATCCGGACGCTTAACTTATCCGGACAATTTGCCTGGGAACCAAAGCGTCCGGATAAATGAGGCGCCACTGTATATAGGAAAAATCTTTGAAAATCTTCTTCTCAAGAACCACGGGGTCAGAAATATTGAAACTTATATGGAAGCATCCTGATATAGTGTAGATTCTAAATTGTTCAAATCATGACCCCCGGGGGAAGGGCGGGGCCACAATGGGGAATCAAAGTTTTACATTGAAATGTATAGGAAAATTCTTTGAAAATCTTCTTCTCAAGAACCACTGGGCCAGAAAAGCTGAAACTTACACCGGTATATAAGCATCCTGATATAATGTACATTCTAAATTGTTCAAATCATGACCCCCGGGGGAAGGGCGTGGCCACAATAGGGATTCAAAGTTTTTATATAGAAATATATAGGAAAAATCGTTGAAAATCTTCTTCTCAAGAACCACTGGGCCAGAAAAGCTGAAACTTATATATAAGCATCCTGATATAATGTAGATTCTAAATTTTTCAAATCATGACCCCCGAGGGAAGGGCGTGGCCACAATCGGAAATCAAAGTTTTACATAGAAATACATAGTAAAAATCTTTGAAAATCTTCTTCTCAAGAACCACTGGGACAGAAAAGCTGAAACTTATGTGGAAGCATCCTGGTATAATTTAGATTCTAAACTGTTCAAATAATGACACCTGGGGGAAGGGTGGGGCCACAATGGGGAATCAAATTTTTATATAGAATTATATAAGAAAATTCTTTGAAAATTTTCTTCTCAAGAACCACTGGGTCAGAAAAAGTGAAGCTTATGTGGAAGCATTCTGGGGTAGTGTAAATTCTAAATTGTAGGAATCATGACCCCGGGGGAAGGGCGGGGCCATTATAGGGAATCAAAGTTTTACATAGAAATATATAGGAAAAATCTTTGAAAATCTTCTTCTCAGGAACCACTGGGCCAAAAAAGCTGAAACATATGTGCCCATGGAAGGATCATGGGGTAGTGTAGATTTCAAAATGTCTAAATTATGATCAGTAGTGTAGTGTGGGGATGCATTATGTATCTGGTAAAGGGTGAAATCTGGTAAAGAACAGAATGGTCAAAGCTTCTCAGGTGAGCGATGTAGCCCATGGGCCTCTTGTTTATATTTGGTTTTTGCATTTATGAATATAAACAAACCATTCTCTTTGTTGAACTGAAATATTTTTATGCCTCCCATGAGAAATATCAGCCTGAAAATGCAGTGAAATACAACCAAACACAGATATGCAGTTTTTGTCTAATATGTCATTTTATTCAATGACATATAGAAAAATGTAAAACAAATCATTAAAGTGGCACAGTGAGTCAAAATCATATCGTAATTTTAAGATATCTGTAGCATACAGAGAAAGACTTATGAAATTATGAGTATTTAGTAAATATATGACAATTAAACTGCAAGAATCGACTGCACAATATAAGTGCCGGAAAAGTAAAGGTTGTATCTACCGTTTCGTTGTTTCGGTTATGTCAAGGTCACGCAACTCTTATTTTTAGCTCAAACTTGTAAACAACATTCAACTGGAGCATGCAAAGGTGAGAAATATGTTCTAAAAACTTTTTAAAAAAAATTAAATCAAGTTTTTTGGTCTTCTTACATTCATTCTTAATTAACTAAGACCATTGTAACTATGGAAACTTATTCAACACTTTTCTGCGCACGCGTACAATAGGGAGGAAGAAGTACCAGGGTATTTTGCAATATTTTCGTTCTGGGGCAGACAGAAATTAATTTTACTTTTATTTTTCCCCATAAAATATCATTTTTAGGTTCTGAAACGTAATTTTCTGAAACTGAATATTTTTAGGAATTGAACAAAATTTATAGAGGTCATGCGAGAATTCTACATTTGTCAATTTTCCCCTTTGTGCGTTACAGTGCCGCTTTAAAGGGGATCATCTAATATTAAACAATACAGGTTACATATACATATGTGAAAGGTACAAGTGTGATCCCCCTGAGACTGACTAGAAATTTACATGCAGTGAACATATCAGAGTACAAGTAAATATGCATAAAATATAACATAAATGAGTAAATCCTTTGAGGCGTCCAAACAATTGCGCCGAGACTGACTAGAAATTTACATGCAGTGAACATATCAGAGTACATGTAGGTAAATATGCATAAAATATAACATAAATGAGTAAATCTTTGGGGACGTTCAAACAATTGCGCCAATCAAGAAACATATGACAAGTTAGTTAGAAAAATACAAATCTGGACTAAAATGCAAGATAATATAAAACCAAAAACCCCAAAAAGGAAAAAGGGTGGGTGGTGGGTTTTTTTCTTCAATGCACTGCCAGGCTAACAGAAATCGCGCAACAAAATCAAGGATTTTGATTGGATAACTCTGTCAAGCAAAATAAGTTGCTATTTCGCAATGAAAGGTTCTATGATAATTGCACTGCGATAAGGGCCCATATCCTGCAGACTGCGCAGGGATATGCAGAATTATCCTTAGGTGTAAAATATAATTTTAAAAAAAAGGAAAATTCCAAGGGGGATAGGGAATGACTCAGATTTTTTTCTCTGAATTGCTGAATTCTGACAGGTAACAATCTTGATTTATTATTATTGATTTCTGTTCATGAGTGCCATGATTTCTTGTATAATTCTCATCAATGTAGCAGTTTGGATGTTGTGGTATGGTTTTTGTCTGAGAGATTGTTGATAGGAGTACAGAGCAGCTTGATGGTTCCCTGTCATCTGTTGACAGATCCCCAGAATCTGCCAGGAAATGTCTTTGAGATTTACATGTATATACCTCCCCTGATCTTGGTGGACCAGGTCCTGTAGATCATTTAGAGATGATTGTGCTCTCACTGGGTCTATATGTCTGTAACACAAGATCTCTAACATGTGTATGAAAACATAGGATGGGATTTTTAATCCAGGGGATCCACACTGTAACCCAGACTGCTGTTCTAGCACTAATTCATTGATGTAACAGACATGATTATCAAGTCCAATATCCCATGCCACAGCATGTCTCATATTTGTAGACCAGGACTGTCCCCCCAAGGACTGATGAAGCATGTACCGTACTGCATTCTCAGATAAATCGTGGACATACATTACATATGGCTGTGCTAACTTCACCTTTGTCATTTCTAGAACTGATAGGGCTTCTTTATATCTAAGTGTCTTATAGTAAAACATTGCAATGTACAACATATCAGAAATACACCCAAACTTGACTGCTAATTTCAGCATATAGCTGGATGCTTTGTTAGCTATATACACCTGCTTGTTTACAACTGAGCTTGTATTTACCTCAAATGGAGCAAAAAGGATTGGAAGCTGGTATAATATAAAAGCAGTGTTCTGGAGTACAGTGGCTGTAAACCTCTTTAATTGGAGAACCTGGCACTGAGTCAGGGGTAAAATTATCAACTTCTCGAAAGCATTGAGGAACCTCATACAGGTGTGTAGGTCTGGTGTTGGTATGCCAAATGAATACAATTCATTAAG
Source organism: Saccostrea cuccullata (assembly GCF_032062105.1). NCBI lineage: Eukaryota > Metazoa > Mollusca > Bivalvia > Ostreida > Ostreidae > Saccostrea > Saccostrea cuccullata. The sequence goes on from NW_026939901.1 coordinate 50,981, forward strand.
TAGATCTATTTCAAACAAAACCTTGGAGATCAAAATGTGTTTATTTGTATCAACAGATTGTCTGGGATTTTGAAGGACAGTGATTACACTGGACCTGATAGATGGACAATGAAGCAGTGATGCTAAACCCATCTCGTACAATTTATGAAGCCTGATGAATAATTTGTTTTGTGCTTCACCATGAATATTACTCAGAAACATGTTGTTTTCTGGAATAAAGAAGTTTGGACAAACCCCCTCATACACCCATTTAAGGATAAGTTTAAAACAGATCCAGAAACACTGAAGAAGGTTTTGTGGATGCCATTGAGGTATTGTGTTTTGTTGAATCACCCAGAAAACTGCTGTCTTCATGTGATATGAACACAGTAATTTATCTCCTTCACTTAATCCTTCATTAATAGACTCTTTTAAAAACAGTTTTAGCAGCCCATAGGTTAAGAATTGGCAGTGGTTCAACGAATAGACAAGTTTTTGTTCTGCTAAAGAGAAGGAAATTCTCCATTCATTGTCTGCGTGTTTTCCGAGTTTGTGTCCTATTGCTACAAAGTGGCATCCACTTCCAACTACGTCATTAACAATAAAAGACGGAGGCCATGAGTGACATCTGTTGGTCCATTTGGATGCCGGAGGAGGCCAAACATCACAGACAAAACATTGGGCAGCATCAAACTCTACTTCCCAGTAAACACCACTACCACACGGACCATGTTCCTTAGAATTAGGAATAGCATCTGAACATGTTATTTGTCTGTGTATGGAACTTATTATATAGAATCTGTCATTTATTCTCACACATGCATCCTGTACACTTGATATTTCCGTTGGTGTCAGTAATTCAAGTAAAGCATATCCTGGTGGGCTATCAGAACAATCACAGAGAATCAGTGTTTTATTATTTAGGTCATAATTCTGAACCTGGTCCAAGTCCCAGACTACATAGTGATCATGTGGCCAAAACATTGCGTCCATATCTGATGTCTTCAGTTTGAATCCTTCTCTGCGACTGCCACTAGTCATCATCCTATATTCTTTTCTTTTATTAATTAATTGATCTGTCATCCTGTCCATGAACTCTTCCATCTCTCTCCTCATGATCACCGTCTCTGAGGACCCCACTATGTGACTCAGTTTCATAAACACAGACTCTGATAAATGCTGTTTATCTAAGTCCCTGCACAGAACATTCAAAATACATATATATTAAATATGGTTAAAAAATAGTTTGTTTTAAGAAAATTGTTTGTTTCACTATTAATCCAAGGTATTTTGATTTTAATTAAAGTCTTACAGGTCATTGTTTTTATTGAAGAACACCTCAATAAATAGTAATCATATTATTGAAGAAATACATGCTTGTCTGTATAGATTAATAAAAAGGTACATGTTTGTAGAAGATGTTTTTTTACTTACAGCCATTTGTAGGAAGACATTTTAACGTTATAGTTCCTGTTACTTAAATTAAAGACTATAATTAGAAGTGGAAAATTCCAAATGTTTACTTCCAGTTTCACAAACTATATTTAGAAGTGGAAAATCCCTAATGTAATTTTCAGTTTATAAATAAATAAACATGTATGAAATCAATAATATCATAGTTTGGTATTTGTATGAAACATTCTACCATGATTATTCAAAACATGAAATGAAGCCGCCACACATTATTCTCCAATAAATCACGAATCAAAAGATTATCATATCAGAAACATGTATCAAATTTAAAAAATTCAAATGCATATTTGGCTGTAGAATGAAATACTTGTTTAGCTCTTTTCCCCTTAGACCTTTCCCTCCTTTACCCCTTAATCACGTTAATGACGACTTTTGACGCCTAGCCCCCAACCCTTAATGACGAGTTTTGACGCATGTGTATTTCATTGTTGATTTGACTTGAAATTACCGCTTGTTTACAAATTATCAGAGCACAGGTGGCCACCTGCAGGTTAACTATAGACGATTGCATCATACTACAGTTAGAAATCACGTGAGCATATAACTCAGTAAATACGCAATATTTTCTCATCCAGTAAAGCATTTCATGAAATTCAAACTATAAACTACCTATTTCTTGAAAGGTTTGAAAATTATAATGATCTATATGTGTAATATACTCCAACAAAAGTTACGAAAATTTTGTGAAGTTCGGGACCGCGCAGTGCCGATTTCGTCACGTGTTTCTCACAAATTCAGAAGATTGGATATGGAAATAACGAACAGTATTCAATCTCAACGTCCATTAAACAAATATACAAAATAAGAGCAGAGCAAACACGGACCTCCGAAACATCAGAGGTGGGATACCTTCCATTTTACACATATTTATAAATATAAAGGTGTAGAAAATACTTATTTTAATAGAATTAGATCTTTAAAGTGTCCAAAAACGTTCAGAAATCAAGTTTTAGGACGCAAGTCTGAAAATTTGTCGGCGAGATTGACATTGAAGAAGCACTACAATTTATTAATTTCTGAGTAATTAAACTTATAAAACTGATAATAAATAGTAATTTAACCATCAATTATATCATCACACATGTTTTTTTTTTATTATTTATACAGACAATTTTGGCTTATTAAAGCCGTGTTACATGTTGAAAATATCTAATTTCCTATTTACACCTGCTTTCACCTGAATTATTTTTTAACAGAAATTTCCGATCGAAATTATGTAAAAAGATTTGAAAAATTTAATTTATTATAAATCCAGTGATATATAATACATAATATAAATGAAATATTATGACCCTTAATAGTTCAGTTTTAAACTGCACTCCAATTCATCTCCAATTCATCTAAAACGCTCTGAGGGGCAGCCAGGCAAACACTCTAAGGATATGGCCAGTGCGTCAAATCGTGGCATTAAGGGGTAAAGAGTTAGACCGCATTGATGTGTCATCTTTATAAGAAATAAACACTGTAAATTTCATGAAGTTGCTGATGAAGTCGATTTTTATAGCTAAGTGGGGCTATTCCACGGACCTCCCTACACATTAAACAACGTGATTTTAGCAGTAAAACAGGAACATGATTTTGTTATTGTACATTCCTTTTAACTGATCAATACATATAACGAACAATTTTGTAATTTAAAAAAGGCTATTTTCAATGTAACGAAAGCTCAGATTGTCAGCATTCCTAACACAGGTAAGCAAACAAATTGTACCTCTAGTGTTAAATAAAACAGCGTAATCGAGACATGGTGACCTATTCGTTTCTCTATAGAGGAAAAGATTAACCATATTTATCGGTCTTGGTAGAAAAGAAATAATGTCCTTTTTGTCGTAAATGATGCAGAATAACCTCCTCGGTCTCGAAATGTTGTTTGAAATATAAAAGCCTCCGCTTACGCCTCGGCTTTTATCTTTCAAACAACATTGCTCGACCTCGGAGGTTATTCTGCAACATTCACGAAAACGTGGACTTTATTTCTTAATTAGATGTCTTGCACTTGCATGATTTTTGAGCCATGAGCACATGCAGTAGTTTTGTGTTAAGGTAAGTCACTCCTCAGCTTTTTAGAAAAGTTCACGCAGAAGCTTTTAATTCAATACTACTAATCAAAATTCAATTTTTATGACATATTTATATACAACTATGTAAATTTTTTAACATCGAATGAAAAAACTGCTCAAAAATCAACAAAGAAGCAAGATTTATGAGGGACTATTTCTTTTGGTGGAAGGATATTTAGCAGAAAATTCTACAAATCTGCAGATTTATAAAATTTAATGTAATGGAAATTTAGCCTCACATACTTTTACTTGGAGAATATTTTCCGTTTTGATATTGCTAAAATATTTAATATAGGTCTTTATTTATATTTTTAGACTATGTTTTGCACCTTCCTTCAAAAATGAAAATATATGAAAGAAGTCAAGGTCAGATTTACACCATTTTTAGCCTGAAAATCACATATTTCGACAAATATTTCAAAATTAACATCACTGACCCCTAATTTTCCTTTCATTATTTTAAACTATTTGATACTTGTGACTGATCATCACTCAAGTCGTAAAAAGTTTGATATAAGAAAATTTTTATTGCTTTTTAAGTTTTTAATACCCCAAATATGTTTTTTTTATTGCAAAAAGGTCAAACAATAATTTACGCGTATTAATTTGCAAGATTTTTATAATGTTAAATATTATTCAAATTATTTTACAAAAAATAAGATTATATTTATTGCCTTGCTTACATCTAATCGAATATAATAAGGGTTAAAGTAATTAACCAAAGAGATGAAATGTAAGTGCAAAAAGGTCGACTTAAATGTACCGTAGATCAGTAGGATGCACACTGACCCCCTATTTTCTTTGCAATTTTGAGTTACACTTTATGAGTACTTATCAAAAATATACTTCTCAAAAAATCCTTGATATAACAAACTTGAGGAGTGACTTACCTTAAAACACATGTATAGGGCATAATTAATTAACTGATAATTAAAATTATTAAAATAGGCACTCCCTTCCAAAGTGCAACTCAGAGGGCTGCATTTCATTTCCGGAATTTTTGGTAATTATCAACTTTTCATTTCCGACATTTTTTAGTTTTCATTTCCGACATTTTTTTGTTTTCATTTCCGACATTTTTCAAATACATATGTAGTTCCTATATTAACAGATTTGATAACTTTACTTTAATATGAAAAATTTAAGAATTAAATCATAAATAAGTCATTGAAATTCAATAATTTGTAAATCTATCAGTGTCTTGGACATAATCTGTGTGGTGCTGTCACTGACATTTAATTTGTGGACATTAAATGTGGTGAAAATGTGTTATGCTTATTGAACACTTTTACCTACACTTAGTGCTACATGTATGCAAATACGAATAAATATTTTGTTTTTATACCCCCCCCCCCCGCAAACGAAGTTAAGGGGGGTATATTGGAATCACCATGTCCGTCTGTCCGTCCGTCCGTCTGTCCGTCTGTCTGTAGACGAGACTTTGTCCGGACCATTACTCAGAAACTATTGGAAGGATTTGTCTGAAAATTTGTACACATTTTATTCACCATATGAAGTTGTGCACCTGATATTTTTCATCTTGATTGGATTATTATTTTGAATTTTACAGGTGTTTTTTCATTTTTATTTTGGGGTTTTGTTTGGACCATTTCTCAGAAACTATTGCAAGGATTAATCTGAAAATTTGTACAATTATTATTCACCATATGAAGTTATGCACCTGGAATTTTCAACTCTTTTTGTTCACAATCACACGGAAATCTTCTTTTTATAATTTATTATGACGATTAAAGGCAATAACAAATCCACAAGGGTTAACAATATCAATACCACATTGGCTAAGATAATCAGATGGTTTCTGATATGTATTCAATATTTCTTCAATGTAAAATCAATACAAAATCAATAAACTCAATAGTAATCAAGCTCACAAAAACTCTCATATATATAGTATCGAAGAGACTTCTAGAAATAGAAACTTCTATAACATACTAGGTCATCACATTCTTAAATATTCTAGATACTTCTTGATAATTAATTCACGAAACATTTAGAACATTCTAGATTATATCTGTACATCATTCAATTTCTAGAAAGGTGCACAGGTACATAGTCTGGGTCCATGAGATCAAAATGTTCACTATCTTGAAGTCCTATTTTTGGATTCAAAGTGAGGAAATGCGCTGGAGTTAGGGTGATGTTTGAATTAATATCGTCTCCAATATAGACTAAGGGCCTAGAATTCACGACTGCCTCAGCTTCTGCAAGCATCGTTCTCATTTGCTCATTTGTTAAACAGAGTTTTCCTATTGTTTTTCTTAAGCATCGTTTGACAACACCAACCAGACGTTCATAAAATCCTCCCATCCATGGTGCCAGTTCTACAATAAATTGCCACTGAATCTCTTCATATGCAATATAACTTTGGACATCACTATCAGAAGTAACTCTTTCCCAACTTTTATCCAAAACCAGGCTTGCAAGTTTGAATTGAGCACTATTATCAGAGATAATTTGTTTTGGCTTGCCCCAACGCGCAATAAATCTCCTTAGTCCTAGTAGAAACTGTTCTGTGGACATGTCCTGCATGAGTTCAAGATGTATGGCCCTTACTACCAAGCAGGTAAATAGACAGACCCATACCTTTTTACTGCCAGTGTCTGTTTTGATGAAGATTGGTCCAAAGTAATCCACTCCCGTGTATGTAAATGGTGCTGATTCACTCACACGTTTCTTTGGTAGTGGAGGCATCAGTGGCATCTTGTAAGGACCACCATCAAACCGCTTACAGATTGTGCATTTATGAAGTATTCGTTTTACTTCTGCTCTTCCCTGTGGAATCCAATAGTCTTGACGGACTAATGACAGTGTTTGGGAGACTCCGACATGAAATGATTTTTTATGGATGTAATCAATAATTAGCCCCGTCACATGGTTCTTTCTTGGAAGGAGGATGGGAGTTCTTGCTCCTTCTGATAGCTGAACATTCTTGAGTCTTCCAACACATCTGATGATTCCTTCCTCATCCAATACAAGTCCTAATTGACTAATTAGATTATTTCTTTTCTTTTCTTTGAGTGCTGATTTGATATCACCATAGTGTTGAACTGGGATATTCCTTATCACAAGAATTTTAGCATTCTGTAGTTCTGAATAAGTTAGATGAGTCCAAGGCATTGGAATTTTCCTCACTCTTTTGATAAACCTAAGAGTCCATGCTAAAACTGGAATAAGGTTTATAAATGATGAAAACTTTTGGTAGTCAATGATGTCTGGATATCCAGTTGAGTCAGAATCTGAGTTGTTTTTTCTTCCGTTAGGACTCTCCCCAGCCACCAGTTTCGCTTCATAGACAATCTTTGGAGACTTGCATTCTGATTCTATGACACTCTGCATTTCTTTACAGGTTTGTTGACTGTTCCATGAAGGCCAATTGTCTTTCCCTTTAAGTAACCATTCTGGACCATTCCACCATTGTTCAAATTCCTGAAGACTTTTAACTGTTGTTCCTCTGCTTGCAATATCAGCTGGATTATCTTTTGTAGACACATATTGAAAAGTGATATCTTTGTTGTTTCTGATTTCTTTTACTCTGTTTTCCACAAAAGTTTTCAGAGGTTTCTTCATTCTTATCCAATGTAATACACATTGGGAATCGGTCCAAAGGATCTTTTCTGTGACAGGTAACTTCAGTTGTTTTTCAACAAAGTTTATGCATCGGACTCCAATGACAACAGCCAATAGTTCCAGTCTAGGCAGTGTTAATTTCTTGAGTGGCACTAATCGAGTTTTTGAAAACAGCAAGTTGACAGTACTTCTTTCTTTGTTGCTCTGGTGTAAATAGACCGCACACGCATATGCTTTAGTTGATGCATCGCAAAAGCACATTAGATTATATGTCACTGTACCAGGAAGTCCAATAAAACGAGGAATAGGGATATGGGGAATATCATCCAGATCTGCGGATATATTTTCTTAGTGTTGAATGTCTTCTTTGGTCAGTTCTTCATCCCACTCTTTCCTTTGGTTCCATAAAGTTTGTAGAAACAACTTTGTTCTCAAAGTAACTGGGGTAAAGAATCCAAGTGGATCAAATACAGAAGCAATTGTTTGAAGGACTTTCCTCTTGGTGATAGGTGGAATCTGTGTTTCATATCTTGAACTGTTTATGAACAGGGAGTCCTCGGAAAGTTTCCAAGACAAACCAAGAATTTTTATGGTTTCTCTGTTTGCTTGATCAGCTTCAGGAATACACTTGTTGAATTCTTTGGAGTTAGATGCCCAGTCTCGTAAATTCATTGACATGGTACTGAAGATCTCTTTAGCCTCTGTATATAGTTTCCTAGCCTCTGAGACGGACTCTACACCAGTGATAACATTATCTACGTAGATATTACTTCTTATGTTTTCAGCTGTTGCTGTGTTGTAGTTTCCAAGATGGTAATCTAAAGTTGCCGCCAATAGGAAAGGGCTTTATATAACTCCAAATGGGACTCTCGTAAATCTATAAACTTGAATTATTGTTCTCTGTGGATGGAGTCTCAATATCCTTTAACCAGAAGAATCTTGTCACATCTCTGTCCTTTCCTTGTAATTCAATCTGTAGAAATGCTTTTTCTATGTCAGCAATAATTGCAATCCTTTTCATTCTAAATCTCAACAACAGTCCACACAAATTATTTAGCATCACTGGTCCTCTGTAAAGACACTCGTTAAGGCTGTTACACTCTGGTTTGACCTTTGCCGATGCATCATAGACGATCCGTACTTTTGTGGTAGTCTTTGTTGGATCAATGACAGCATGATGGGGTATGTAATGTTTGAAACTATTCTTAACTTCACTGCTCTTTGTCACCTTTTCAATTATGCCTTGCTTGCACTGGTCCCGAATTATTCCATCATATTGGTGAAGCAGCTCAGGGTTCTTTTTTAGTTTTTGAAGTAGAGATTTCAACCTTCCAAAGGCAAATTCTCTGTTCTCTGGGAGTTCAGGTTGCTCATCCTTCCAGGGCCAAGTGACTTGATATCTACCATTGACTAGTTTTATTGTGTCGTTAAAGTTTTTTAAAGCCTTGTCATCATCTGATGAGTGGGGCTGATCTTTGATTCCAATAGTTTCCAAGTTCCAGTACTCGTCTAGTGATGGCTTCAAGGGCAAACATTCATCGACAGAGGAATGAAGACAATATTCTGTTGTTAGATTGTTTCCATTTACAATCAGCATTTGGTGTAAATTATCTCTGGATACCTCAAAGTTAGCTTGTGTTTGTCCAGTGAGAATCCATCCTACTTTTGATGAGAGCAAGTAAAGTCCATGGTCAACTTCAATTTTTTCTGATGATACCAAATCAAGATAATAGTCATTCCCAATAAGGATGTCTATAGTTGAATTCTCTGTAGTTTTTGGTAATGTATCTGCAAACTGTAGGTGTTTCCATTGGCACTGAACCTTTTCAATGATGTTAGGTGGTAACGGTCTTCTGTGTATTGGTCCGGTTATTTGAGGCAGAACATTTGCCTCAATTCTCATGTAGTGTCCATCCTTCAGTTTAATTTTTAAAGATACATTTGGAATTTTTACTATCTTTGGTTTCGTGGATCCAAAGGTGACAAGTGATATTTCCTCTGTTCTTTTCCTCTTCAAATTCAATCTTGAAGCTAATTCCTCAGTGACATATGTTCTTTGAGACCCAGAGTCCATGAGAATTCTGATTGTTTCAAATCTCGATCCATGCAGATCTGATGCATCAAGTTTTGCAGTTTGCATTAGGACCATACTTCCTGATGACAGTAGGCTGTTTTTTCGAACATTGTTAACTGTTTCTGAGTCACATAGTTCGGATGATTCAGCGAAGTGTGAGGTTTCTCTCAAAGGCAGCCTTTTCTTGTTGCAGAGACTTCGGTGATGTTTCTTTGTTTGATGGCAATGGAAACATGGTTTGTCGACTTTGCAGTCTTTGCTAAGATGACCTGGCCTAAGACAAATATAACATTTTCCCTTAATCTTTTGTTTTCTGTCTTCAACTGTCCTAAATTCTTGGCATTCGTCACTCCAGTGATTTTGTTCACAGAAGATACAAATAGGATACTTTCTTTGAATTTTGTTTCTTCTTGGAGATTCTTTAAATGATGTTGTTAAGGCTTCCGCAGATGTATGTTTTCTTTCATGTTCATATAACATTCCAGGTAATGGAGGTTTTCTAGCAGATTGTTCTTCATGACCGGCTAGGTTTTCCATATCTGTAGACTCTCTGGCTGCTATGTAGTTATCAAGAAACATTCTCAGCTTTTGCACAGTCCACTTCTCTTTCTTTCCTTTCTGTATTTCTAATTGTAATCTGGCTTCTTTTGGTAACTTTGTTATAATCATGAAAACAAAGACATCCTGATTTACATCTTGTTCCAATGCTTCTAGGCTGCGCATATGCTTTTCTAAATCATCAAATAGTCTACGGAGACTGGAAGTATTATTCATTGCAGGCTTAATGTTTATAAGGTCCACGTAATGTTTGTTAATTACAGACTGCACATCTCCGAATCGTTCCTTTAATATGGAGAGAGCTACATCATAATTTTCATGGGAGAGCATGAGGCCGGAAATAGCAGATTGTGCCTTTCCTTCCATTTTACTTTTCAAGTAGTTGAACTTCTCAATATTGGAAAGCCTTGTGTTTTTGTGTACTGAAGCTTCAAAGGAGTCCCAGAACTCTTTCCACTTTAATTTGTCTCCGTTGAATGAAGGGAGTTCAAACTTTGGTAGTTTAACTACTGGAGTTTGTTTCTCTTTGCATATCTTCTCTTTTCTGTGCAGTTTCCGAATTTGGAGTTCTTGGAAATGCATCAGTTGTTCCTGCATTTTTGTCTGCAGATTTATCATGTGGTCTATTCTTGGGTCATTTGGTGCCTCAGTTTTCATATATGGAATGTCCGCTCGTTCCAATCTTTTTTCCAGTAGTAGAAGATCTTCTGAGTGCTCTGTAACATCTGTGAGCAATTCAAACAACTTTTCACTATCTTCTGTAAATTTCTCAATTTCAGATTCGTTGTCTTGTTTTGCTTCCAAGGCAATGGAAAGTTCTTTCATCGATTCTTCTAATTTAGCACCAAAGTCCTTTAACCGTCTCAAGGAAGATTGAATCTGCCTTAACTGGGTTGTCAAATCCTCTTCTTCAGCTTCTGAAGAAAGAAATGTCTTACTTTTGATCATTTCCTTCAGCAGTAGATTCTTGTACCTTGTACAAAGTCCTTTCAAGTATGAGGTTGACATCTTCTTCTTTTCCGTGATAACTTCTTGATTTCAGGCTCCAATTCCCGGGTTCCGGCACCAAACAATGTGGCGAATCACAATCACACGGAAATCTTCTTTTTATAATTTATTATGACGATTAAAGGCAATAACAAATCCACAAGGGTTAACAATATCAATACCACATTGGCTAAGATAATCAGATGGTTTCTGATATGTATTCAATATTTCTTCAATGTAAAATCAATACAAAATCAATAAACTCAATAGTAATCAAGCTCACAAAAACTCTCATATATATAGTATCGAAGAGACTTCTAGAAATAGAAACTTCTATAACATACTAGGTCATCACATTCTTAAATATTCTAGATACTTCTTGATAATTAATTCACGAAACATTTAGAACATTCTAGATTATATCTGTACATCATTCAATTTCTAGAAAATACATTAAAATTGCGACAATTCGCAACATTCTGCATTTTACAGGTTTTTTAAAATTTTAATTGACTTGTTCATTTTGGGCTCATGTATAAGGTTTGAGACATAGAATCTAGAATATCTGTACAAAAACATGAACTACAGCTTAAAACTACTCATAAAAACTTAAAAAAAAAAGAAACATCAAGTGTTAAAAACAGTTTTTACATTGCACAGAAGATAATGTAATTTCATTTGTCTCTTGGGAATAATGACTGGACATGCATCCAGTTAAAGATAAATTAATGAGTTTGGTGTTGGAAGTTGTTAAAGCATATCTCTTATTAAGTGTGTGTGTGTTATCAAATCTTCAGGGAA
>NW_026939901.1:67500-95602 GCF_032062105.1 Saccostrea cuccullata
CATTAAATAAAACAAAAAAGAGCAGACTCAGAAATGTCTAGACAAATCCAACTAAAAGGTAAAACATTTAATAAAACCAGAAAGAGCAGGCTCAGAAATGTCTAGATGAACTCAACGTGAAGTTAAAACCAGAAAAAAGGTTAAAAAATGTCTAGAAGAACTTGATGAAAAGGTAAAACATTTAATTAAACCAGAATTAATGGGCTCAAAAATGTCTTAATGAACTCAATAAAAAGGTATACAAGTATCGATTTTTTTTTCCAGAAATCTGACCTTGAAAGTAATGTTCGTGATTTGAAGGAAAAATGTGACACAGAACTGAAAAGTATTGAGGAGTTACGGGCACAGATCAACAACAGGGAGCAGTCTGTGTAGGTAGAGTGTCTCATGAATATTCATCAACATCATAGGGAGTAGTCATTGCAGATGTAATGTTTAATGATAACCAGGCTGAAACAAATCAGAGGTGAAATTGTTTCTCATTAATATTCATTACTATAGATTGCTTATTTTACACGAGTATTTAATACTGTGAAAATGATACCCAAGGTGTCAAATCAAGGGCAATTGAATTGATGGTATGACATTTTTTACATTACTAGTACATTTTGAATTTTATTGATTCATGTTGTTTTGTCATGTTCTTTTATAATTTATAAAATTCTTTTCTACTTAAAATTCAAGAACCAAGAGAAAGAGCTGGAGAAATTAAGAGTGGAACTAAATTCACTGAGGGAGGAAGAATCAAAGATGGAACAGCAAGTGGAGGTTGGAAAACAACAACTGGAGTTGCTGGTCAAATCACAAAACGATTTACAGCTTCAAATATCACAGGTTAGAGTCCAAGTGTCACAATACGTTATATTTCCATTAGTGAACTCTTCAGAATTAGAGGCAGGTTTGGTCGTCTCACTGGGACAGCATGGCATTGTGGATTATACAAAACATGCCAGTATCAATCCAAGTTTAAATGTTAAGTGTATTATCCATTTTAACTTAAGAATAGAAGAACTAAAAGATATATGAAAAAGAGCGAAAACCATAACTTTATCGTCCATTGATAAAAATACGATATTTCCGAGTTATGTGTAATGGTATTGACTTTATTACGATAAATATATACATAGGATCACCAATAGATGTAGATTAATATCCTCGTCATCTCTACTCTTGATTTAGATAAAGTCCACAACAATAAATGCATTTTGTTAGAATTTTTGCATCGACATTCAATGCGTTGTTTACATGTTTATGTTACATTTGTCCAAGAAATCCCGCGAAATTTGTACTTTCTGCGACTTTTTCACAAAAGAGCGCACTAGGAACTATAACTCTTCAATCGTGGAAATATAACATATTAGAATATTTCTGATCTGCATTTGGATGTACGTAAATTTTAGGACAGTTTTGAGAAATCTGTACATAAATGGGGGAAGAAATGAACCTTGATTGATTTCAGTAATGTTTTTAACAATACAAAATTATTAACCCCCCCCCACCAAAAAAAAAAGTTTAAAAATAGGAAGAGAATGTGTGAAATTCTGGAATAAATCTGGCTTTATCTACTTAACTTTTTTTCCCAAGACTTTCCACTTGTGCACAAAGTGTATAGATTTAGCAAATTGATTTAATTTTGAAAAATCAGTCAAAGGAAAGGGAAAGAAAAGTATTTAGAAATCAATGGACAAACTTAGAAATAGTGATTTTGATCAAGTTACTGACACTCATCTTGTGACGCAAGTTAATGTTGCTGGATATTGGATATAGAATAATGAAAATTGTAATTTATATGTATTTATTTTAGACTCGTCAGAGAGTACAGCATTTGAATGATCAGGAGAGAGGGTTAAAACACAGCATAGCCAGTTATAGCAGTGTTAACAGTGAGGTGTCTAATATCTTCTCCAATCAGCTTCAGGACGATCTTAGTACTAGGGCTACTGTAAGTACTAGTGCAACATTAATTACTAATACATTGTACAAGATCTCAAGACCAGGGCTACTGTAAGTAGGTCTACAGTAAGAACTAATACATTGTACATGACTTGAGTTTCATTAACTGTGATATGATATCAGTAATAGGTCTACAATAAGAACTAATAATCTATCATTATGTTTATAAACTGTGAAATGATTTCAGTATGAAAGCCCTGTAAGTACCATCAGTGTTTTTATAAGTGTGTGATATGATTTCAGTATGGAAGCCAAGTCAGTACCATCAGTAACTTTATCATTATAAGTGTTTTAACTGTGATATGATTTCAGTATGGCAGCCCAGTCAGTAACTTAGTAAGTGCATTAACTGTGATATGATTTCAGTATGGAAGCCCAGTCAGTACCATCAGTAATTTCAGTGCAGGGTCAGCCTTGGATGATTTTAAGGAGGATCCGTTTAAGAGTAAGGACGTGTTTGGAGGCGACACGGGTGGAGGAGGATCCGACCCATTTCAGAGTGATGACCCATTTAAAGAAAGTATGTTTAACTGTATACTTAAGATGACACATTAAGAAGGTACATTTATCTGTATGTTAAAGATGACCCATTTAAAGAAGGTACATTTATCTGTATACTATAGATGACCCATTTAAAGAAGGTACATTTATCTGTATACTATAGATGACCCATTTAAAGAAGGTACATTTATCTGTATACTATAGATGACCCATTTAAAGAAGGTACATTTATCTGTATACTATAGATGACCCATTTAAAGAAGGTACATTTAAGGAATGTTTTTTTTTTAGTTTTGTGTGAATTATTGGTGTGTGAATCACACAGACTTGTCACGTAGGCATATTTCATGAAACGTGCTAGCGCTTCATAAAAAATATGCCTATATGCAAGTCTGTGTGATTCACACACCAAAAATTCACACTAAACTGAAAAACATTCCTTATATTTACATTTAACCGGTTTAGAGGCAACTAAAATATCCCAATATTTGAATTTCCCGCTGTCCTATTTTATTGCATTTTACCAGCGTCGCTGCAGTCTCATTGTGACGTAACGTTAACGCTTGTTTCTCCGTGTATATTTCTACGCGTGAATATACACGAAAATGTTTTCAAATCAATTTCACAGTAAGCTTACTAGAAAAACAGAGCGAATGTAAATATTTATCTGTATACTATAGATGACCCATTTAAAGAAGGTACATTTATCTGTATACTATAGATGACCCATTTAAAGAAGGTACATTTATCTGTATACTACAGACGACCCATTTAAAGAAGGTACATTTATCTGTTTACTATAGATGACCCATTTAAAGAAGGTACATATATCTGTATACTATAGATGACCCATTTAAAGATGGTAAATTTATCTGTTTACTAAAGACAACCCATTTAAAGAAGATGACCCATTTAAAGAAGGTACATTAATCTGTATACTAAGCAGGTCATACTACATAGTTTGGAGATGTATCAGAGGAGAAATCATATCTAGGGACTTTTTTACCAACTAACTTTTGATAAATGTCAGTGTCTGAAAAAGGGCAATTGGCTATCAATTGTTGTATGTGAAGAAAGTAAACTTGCTTGACTCAAATCCTAAATGCCATCACATGATACGTATTCTCTATTCCTGTGTTGTAGGTGGTGATCCCTTTAAATCCTCGTTTGGTTCTGATCCATTTTCATCTGATGATCCGTTTAAATCCTCCGACACATTTGAGAGTTCCTCAAAGTCTGGAAAGGTGAACCCTTTCACTTTGTTTTTTACATCCGGATATAGGCACATAAATTTTTATGTTGTCCATATGTGTTCAGCTGTACTTTTCCCCCTTTTTTCTTTTTTTACAGGAATTTTATTCATAAAAAAACATTGCAAATAATCACATGGGTAGCAGGTGTCCTTAGTAGATTCACTGTATTACTGTAGACATACTTTCTCTCCAGGGGGTCTTAATTCCGTGGAATCTCAATTATTGTTTAATCGACGGGTAGAAAATTACGCAGATTTCTTAGACTGTCACTATATGCTTTACATTAATTTTAAGTACACTTGGACTAATTTCAGTGGAATTTTTTTGACCGCGGAAATAGCGTAAATTAATATCACACTGAAAAAAGTACTTCTACAGTATCAAAGATTAGGATTAAAAGAATGAAATTTAATTAAGCCAACTAATCTACCTATTCATCAATTTATCTTTAAAAGGGGAACAAACAGTTTTTGATAATATTTATACCAAGTGACATGATTGAAATTTTGACATAAGTTATTTGTTTTGTAGGAGGATCCATTTAATAGTGTGGACCCTTTTGCATCATTTGGAGGTACAGACAATTCCAAACTAGATGCTTTTGATCCTTTTGGGAAAGGAGGATCCAGCTCAAAACCAAGTGTAAGAATAAACAGTTTAGCATTCCAGCTGTCTGTTCTTTTGCTTTATCAATGAATGACATTTATTATTTGTAGAGAAAGATAAATTCATAAATTGCTGATATTTATAAGAAGAGATACAATATACTAGTACATGCAGGGTTTGACATTAAGATTTTGGAATTTTAGACCAGTCGGGCTACTCTGACAAATTTTTACTAGCCCTGACCCTTTAAACACTAGCCCTGATCAAACTTGAGCAAAAATATTTAAAGCACGAAATAGTGATAATTTAAGAGTAACCTTTTTCTATAAATCTGATTAATTGTATTGGTTATCTTTACCAATGTAATCCATATTTTGATAACAAAACTTTCCTGCACACATGTGAATATGGAAACTGTCATATACATGCGGCATGTAATGTTTTGTCGAAACTTAACTTAATCAACTTGTATACAATATAAATACAATACCATTAAAATTGTTCAGAGAATTTAAGTGTATTTATAATAATGTTTTGATAATACACTGTTCACCTTTGTTGTACACTTGGATCTTTCGACAATAACAATCGTATCTCATCAGTCATTTCCATGAACGATATATAGCTTATTGTTTCTCTTTAGGAAAATGGCATAGTATTTACAATTGCCTACAATGACTCTTAATGATAGCATTTCGGTCATGCTGTATTGTCATGTGTGATTGTTACGTATTTAGTTTTCTTTCTACTATGCGGTTAGAAATGTTTTGATTTATTTTTCATTGACAATAAATTGTTTAAAATTAAAGTTCTTTTATTTTTTGTACATGACCAGTCGGTTTAGTACACAGACATTTTACCCGACCAGACCAAACTTTTACTAGACTCAGTCTGTCGGACGTGCCTTAATGTCAAACCCTGACATGTATTTTAGATAATTATTCCCCTTGGGATTCTTTCTTTTTTTTTTACAGAAACCAGGCAATCTATTTGGTGGTGACCCTTTTGCACCAAAATCCCCTTCTCGACCTCCTCTGGGACCCAAGTCACCCGCCCCAGCTTTGCCCCCAAACAGAAAAAGCAGCCTCCCCCAAGACCTGCCCCTCCCAAAAACAGACCCACCCCCAGCCCCAGTCAACAGCTGGGGGGATTTGACAGTGATCCATTTGCAGGTATCTTTGACTTTGTAGTGTTATGTATAATAGTACCTGCGTCATAAAGTTGCATGATTTAATTAAGTTTACAGAGTTCTGAAAAGTAAGCTTTGTCATTTCCATTGAAATTTTTGTCAGACCTTTTCAAATCGATAAGGAGACCACATAAGTGAAGATAATAAACACCAAGGTCAATCTGATAAGGTCAAGGTCATAGAACTTTGGAGTTTACAGGGTGAAGGTTACTCTGGCTGACTTTTAAAAGCTCAGGCTTTATATTAGTATGAAATATCAGGAGGCTTTATATTAGTATGAAATATCAGAAGATCAAAATAATTATATCAGCTCAATCAGCTTATTTTCCTGTGACAGGTAATGACCCTTTCTCCAGCTCCACAGGAAAAAACACTGCTGCCTCAGAGGATGCTTTTGCCAACTTTGCAGACTTTAGTCCAAGCAAGGTATAAACAGATTTATATATAATTATTTGAAAAAAAAATTTAAAAATGTCAATTTTCCGTTCACTTGATAAAAAATTCATATAGCTATTATTTTAATGTTTGACCTAGTTAATTTTTATGTTTGATCTTGTTACAGTTTGATGATAAAGGAGCCTGGAGTTGAGAAGTCTAAAGTTAAAAGACAATGTTTACATGAGGGACCACGAGATCGGGATGATGACAAAGATTGAAGGGTGTTCACACTTAGGGGCGTGGTTTTAAGTGCTACATGATTATTTCTTCCTGTGACATCACAACAAACCTTCACAACTGTTGTAAACTTCTCTCACTGATTGATATCAAATATAAACTGCTGATTGATATTCTGTTAACACTAGGACGGCTATTATCAACTAAGGACATGTTTTAGTTCCTATGGTATAGATAAGTAGAGGAGGAAAAATGAGGAGATATATGAGTTACATCCCTTGTTATTTTTGTGAAGATGTCAGCCACTGTTGTGTAATAAAGCAACAAAAACCTTGTAAAGTGCAATATTCTAGTGATATGTTAGAAATATTATTGTATTTATTTTTAGAAAAAGAATATAAGCTAGTATAACTTAGGTTTGTATTGGTGTGCGATGAAGTTTTCTGATTTTACACCAGTCACAGATAAATCACAAACTCATCATTCTTGTGCAATCATAGTTTTATCTCGAAGGATTTTAGTTTTACATGTATATGTAGTTATTCATATATGATATTATGAAATCTTCAATGTCAATAAAATGTGCCAATCATTTTAAGAAGTCTTCATCAATTTTTAGCTCACCTGAGCCGAAAATGGCCGATCAAAGTTTTACATAGGAATATATAGGAAAAATCTTTAAAAATCTTCTTCTCAAGAACCACTGGGCCAGAAAAGATGAAACTGATGTGGAATCATCCTCAGGTAGTGTAGATTGAAGTTTGTTCAAGTCATGACCCCCTGGGGTAGGGTGGGGCCAAAATGGCCGATCAAAGTTTTACATAGGAATATATAGGAAAACTCTTTAAAAATCTTCTTTTCAAGAACAACTGGGACAGGAAAGATGAAACGCATGTGGAATCATCTTCAGGTAGTGTAGATTCAAGTTTGTTCAAGTCATGAACCCTGGGGTAAGGGTGTGGCAAAAATGGCCGATCAAAGTTTTACATAGGAATATATAGGAAAACTCTTTAAAAATCTTCTTTTCAAGAACAACTGGGACAGGAAAGATGAAACGCATGTGGAATCATCTTCAGGTAGTGTAGATTCAAGTTTGTTCAAGTCATGAACCCTGGGGTAAGGGTGTGGCAAAAATGGCTGACCAAAGTTTTACATTGGAATATATAGTAAAATCTTTTAAATTCTTCTTCTCAAGAACCATTGGGACAGGAAAGATGAAAAGCATGTGAAATTATCTTTAGGTAGTGTAGATTCAGGTTTGTTTAAGTCATGACCACGGGGTAAGGGTGTGGCAAAAATGGCTGACCAAAGTTTTACATAGAAATATATAGGGAAACCTTTTTAAATCTTCTTTTCAAGTACTTCAAAGCCAGGATTAGTTACATTTGTATGGAAACATCCTCAGGTAACGTAGATTCTAGTTCGTTCAAATTATGATCCCTTTTTTGGTTAAAATTCAAGCCCCCCCCCCAACTTAAGTTTAATTTCAGGTCTTATCCGATATGTGTTTTTTCCCAGCTGATGTGCTCAGGTGAGTGCTGTGGCCCCTGGGCCTCTTGTTATTGATTACAAAAAGGAAGCTTAGAATAAAATAAAAAGATAAGAAATAGTGATCTGTAAAATCAATCCTGTAAACTATACAAATCAAAGATAAACAAATAATGATCTGTGACATCAATCCTGTAACCTATACAAATCAAAAGTAACAAATAGTGATAACAAATACTGATCTGTGACATCAATCCTGTAAACTATAAAAATAAAAGATAACAATTAGTGATCTGTGATATCAATTCTGTAAACTATACAAATCAAAAGTAACAAATACTGAACTGTGACATCAATCCTGTAAACTATACAAATCAAAGATAACAAATAGTGATCAAATTGATCAATCCTGTAAGCTATACAAATGATAGATATCAAAAAGTAGTCCATGACATCAATCCTGTAAACTATACAAATCAAAGATAACAACTATAATTCTCTGCTATCATCTGGTCCTTAATTATTTTATAATGTCTCCGCTATCAGCTGACCACTAATTATTGTATGAAACATATGGATTCAAGATCAAAAGTTCATAAAACAATAAAGAATAGGAGAAGAATAAACATGAACCTTGAAAACATAAGAGATGGAAACAGGTGCCATAGAGTAGTGAGTATCCCCTGCTGACCGGTCACCCCCCCTGCGTCCTTCTTGTCATGAGCAAGAAATAACGGGAAAATCCGCTGTTAATTCAGTATATCAATAATGGATTATGGAATCCGGATAGGGCCATGCAGTTCACTATCGCATCATCGAGTATCGACTAATAGGTTGATGGTGCGATAATGCGATGGTGCAATAACGATGAAGCGATAATGCGATGACGATGGAGCTATGGTGTGATAGCACGATGACGATGATGCTGTGGTGCAATGGCGATGAAGCGATATTCACACTCGCTCAATCGTGCTTATATCGCACCATCGCCATCGCACCATAGCATCATCGTCATCGTGCTATCACACCATAGCTCCATCGTCATCGCATTATCGCTTCATCGTTATTGCACCATCGCATTATCGCACCATCAACCTATTAGTCGATACTCGATGATGCGATAGTGAACTGCATGGCCCTATCCGGATTCCATAATCCATTATTTATATACTGAATTAACAGCGGATTTTCCAGTTATTTCTTGCTCATGACAAGAAGGACGCGGGGGGTGTGACCGGTCAGCAGGGGATACTCACTACTCTATGGCAACTGTTTCCATCTCTTATGTTTTCAAGGTTCATGTGCGATATAAGCACGATTGAGCGAGTGTGAATATCGCTTCATCGTCATCGCGCTATCGCACCATCACTTCATCACTATCGCTTCATCGTCATTGCATTATCTCTTCATTGCACTATCGACCTAAAGCTCGATGATGCGATAGTGAAGTGCGTGGCCCTATCCGGATGCCATAACAATAAGTTTGAAAAAGGTCAGTCAGCGTTTTATTCTATGATTAATTGTCTTCGCTGACAAGGTAATTGTATCGACCATAGAACTTACAAAACGATGACTTTAAACGAGACTGGTCAAAATCTCCTTTGATCAATTTGTTTGTCAATAATTTAAAGTTGTCATGTTTATCATAGAGTTTGATTGTTAGATTACCATTAATTCCTCTGGTATCAGCTGAACTCTTATTATTGTAAAATCCCTTTGCTCTCAGGTGACTACTAATTGATATGTAATTCCTTTATTATCAGCTCTCCCCTAATTATTTTATAATTTCCTATGCTATCAACTAAATACTAATTAATTTATAACTCCTTTACTATCAGCTGGTCCCTAATTATAATTCATCCGCCATCAGCTGCCCCCTAATTATTGTATAATGCATTCACTATCAGCTGGCTACTAATTATTGTATAATTCCTTTACTAACGGCTGAATACTAATTATTGTATTATTCCTCTGCTATCAGCTGACCTCTAATTATTGTATCTTTCCTCTGCTATCAGCTGACTACTAATTATTGTATAATTTCTTTTATTTCATCTGACTTCTAATTTATGTGTAATTCATTTAATATCAGCTGTCCCGTAATTAAGGTAAGTCACTCGTCAGCTTTTTAGAAAAGTTCACGCAGAAGCTTTTACTTCAAAACTATTTAGTAAAATTCAATTTTTATAACATATTTAAACTCAACAATGTAATTTTTTTAACATTCAATGAAAAAACTGCTCAAAAATCTACAAAGAAGCAAGATTTATGAGGGACTATTATTTTTGGTGGAAGGATATTTAGCAGAAAATTCTGCAAATCTGCACATTTATAAAATTTGATGTAAAGGAAATTTAGCCTCACATACTTTTACTCGGAGAATATTTTCCGTTTGGATATTGCTAAAAACATTTAATGTAGGTCTTAATTTATATTTTTAGACTAAGTTTTACACCTTTCCTCAACAAACTTTTCCAAAAAATGAAAATATATTAAAGAAGTCAGGATCAAATTTACTCCTTTTTTTGCCTGAAAATCACATATTTTGGCAAATATTTCAAAATTAACAACACTGACCCCACCTTTTTCTTTCATTATTTTAAACTACTCGATACTTGTGACTGATCAGCACTCAAGTCGTAAAAAGTTTGATATAAGAAAATTTTTTATTGCCTATTAAGTTTTTAATAACCCAAATATGTTATTTTTAAGTGCAAAAAGGTCACACAATCATTTATGCGCATTAATTTGCAAGATTTGTTTAGTGATAAATATTATTCAAACTATTTTACGTAAACTAAGATTATATTTATTGCCATGCTTACATCTAATCAAGTATAATAAAGATTAAAGTAATTAACCAAAGAGATGAAATTTAAGTGCAAAAAGGTCAACTTAAATGTACCGTAGATCAGTAGGATGCACACTGACCCCCTATTTTCTTTGCGATTTTGAGTTACACTTTATGAGTACTTATTCAAAATATACTTCTAAGAAAATCCTTGATATAACAAATTTCAGGAGTGACTTACCTTAAGGTATAGTTTCTCTGCTATTAGCTGACTACTAATTATTGTATAATGCAATCACTAACAGCTGGCCCCTAATTATTACTAATTATTGTGTAATTCCTTTGCTATCAGCTGACTCCTAATTATTGTATAATTCCTTTACTACATGTATTAGCTCCGTGCAATCATGTATTTTTCACGCATTTTTAAAAGTAAATTCAATTTAATACCAAATATCTCTTATTTAATACTTGGTAAAATATCTTAAAACAGGAAATGTTATAATCTTTTTAAAATATATGGCTGACTCATAATTACTTACGCTAATTTTTTTTAGAAACTTGTACCACGCTATAAAGTGCTTGCGGGGAAAAGGTAAATTAACTTTTCCTATGAAGTGAACATTTAAAGGCAGAGATTTTAAGCACTGCCTTCAAAAATACCTGGTCTGGGAAGCCCTGTCAATCAAGTGCGTAAAGGTCCATCATTGGATGCTGGAACTTGATTGACATTTACTTACTGGTCCCTGTGTATACCCTGTACACCTTGATTGGGACTCGCAGTGACGTTCTAATTAACTTTTGATCCTTTGATGTTAACTGAACATGGTATACACAAACTGTATTGCTATGAAATTTTTATATTGATAATATATGAATAATATATGAATTGAATATACCTTTAGTATTTGAAAGAATTATAATATAATATGCATTAAAAAAAATAAACTTAAGCACATAAAACTTTTTTTTTCAAATGAAATTTTGATATTAATTTTAATATGCTAAATGGTAAGCCTAAAGTGGAGATGTTATTGACAAAGTTCAGAGCAGCACTGTGTGAAGTAATTAAATTTAAAAATAATGTTTCCAATCATGGGTCACTTATTTTCATTTTTTTATTCAGTAGAGAATTTACAAGAAATCTTTTTAGATGATTCATGATGACAAAATCTTATTGAGGTTAGGATAAACCTAGATATTTTCTAAGTGAAATGTAGTTGAATCAACTTTCTTTTCGTTTTATTAATAGACGGGGTCCTGGGGAGGAATGAATTTTTAAAGTCTGATCTGGTTGTTATAGTTTTTTTTAAATCAACATATACATTAAAATCTAAAACTATCTTTAAATTTTAATATTTGAATTTATAGTATGATAAAATAATTATTTTTTAAATGGGTAGGGATATTTTCAAAATGTAAAAAAAATAAATCGAAGTAAAATTGAAAAAAAAAAAACTTTTTACAACTAATTTTAAAATTGTCTCAAAATCTCCAACACAGGTAAAGTTTGACATCTGGGTATTTCATTACAATTAAATCACTTTCTGTGTGTAGGGATTAGAACACAGATGGCCACAGGTAGACTGCTAGCCCACAAGGAATTCCCACCAGTACAAAATAAGCCCCTCCCTCACCTGGAATTTACCACCCGGTAAAAAATCTCTGCCTTTAATTTACAAGCCTTGATAAGGAATTTTTTACAGTGGTGTACATTGTGAGTTGTGATTGGATTTTTTTTTAAAATCCCATTTCTTTTGATAAGAAGCAATTAAAATATCAATAACATACTAAAAATCAGAATTTCTTAAATAAAATTTCAAGGGAGAGAGGGGTGAGAGTTTCTTTCTCTCTCTTACTCCTTTCGAAGAAAAGTACTGAATTGCCGAACTCTGACAGGTAACAATCATGATATATTTCTATTGATGTCTGTATATGCTTTGCATGATTTCCTGTATATTCTCATCAATGTAGCAGATTGTATGTAGCTTGATGTATGTCTAAGAGTTTATTGGTGGGATTTCAGAGCGGCTTGATGGTTCCCTGTCATCTGTTGACAGATCCCTAGAATCTGCTAGGATATGGTTCTTTTGTGTATCTGTATTTGCTTCCTCTTATTATGGTGGACCAGCTCCTGGAAGTCATTAAGAGATATCCCGTAGTTGTGCTCTCAGTGGGTCTACATGTCTGTAACAGAACATAGAGTGGGATACCTATATCAGAGTATCCAGACCGTAACACAGACTGTTGTTCTAACACTATTTCATTTATGTAACAGACTGTGCAAAACCCTCAAAATGTGAACTATAGCACAGTCGAGACTTGAGTATTTGGGTCCTCCATGGAGGAAACTTACAACCAATCAACAAGAAGTTGAGAGCTATCCAGAAGCACCAAGATGAAAGACAAAGAAGCAGGTTAGATCTTTCTTTGGTTTGATTGACTAGTATAGAAAACTTTTCCACTATTGCTGCTCCTTTAACTGACTTAACCAAGACAGGTGTTCCAAAAAAATTTGCATGGAAACAAGAACACGATAATTCATTTAAGAGTTTAAAATCCATGTTGCTCTACAGTCCAATTCTCATATTACCAGATTTGTCGAAGCCATTCATCTTTTAAAAACCAAAGCATCTGATCACGGAGTTGGTACCATGTTGATGCAGAAGAATGACGGACGCACATACCCTGTTGCATATGCAAGCCTGAAGCTGCTAGACAGAGAACAATGTTATTCGCTTGTGTAATAGAAGTGTCTTGCAGCCGTAGGGGCCATATAGAAATTCCAGTCTTACTTGCATGGAAGAGCGTTTGATTTGGAGACAGATCAAATACCCCTAATGCACTTACAAAAGACTAAAGCTTCAAACAGCAGATTGATGAGATGGTCTCTTTTTCTACAAGTGTTCAACTTTAGAACTGAAGTTATTAGAGGTGTATTAGAACTGAAGTTATTAGAGGTGTACATAATTGGAGATGATTTTCTCAGTCATGTTGCTGACTAAGTTAGTGTTCAAAAAGACCCAATTTTTCTATTTTTGTCACAAAATTCCTTTTTGCAAGAGCACAAAGACAGATTTATATGTAATTTTCTTAAATATTAGTGGTATTGTTGTTCAAATTCGTATTCGGGGAGATTGTTTAATTTCTGGAGGAGTCTAGAAAGCAATTTTTGCAAAAAATATCGAAAGTTTTATTATAGGAAGGACCTAAAATCAGGAACCCACTACATTGTACATTAAATTTCTTCACGACAGCGTCCAAACTCGCACAGCCCGAAGAGTAAACGGGTTTCGTGCTAAACAGAAAGTTAATATATTTTTATCATTAGGCCTAACAATATTCACCAATTTTTTTTTACCTTTTGACTTGTTTCTATTTCCAAACTTGAAAAATCACCTTTCAGAAGGAAGAAACAAGTCCATGAAATCATTTTAAATGATCTGCCATTTTCCAGTACACTACGGGGTCATACCCAAAAATGAGTTGTAAAAACAATCAGAAATTGGATAACAATGTTAAGGACACGTGTTTCAATTAAAAGAGATCAATACGTAAAATCATGAAGACTAAATCATTGAAAATCCTCTTTTGCTTCTTTCCGAGCACCGATGACATTATTTATTGAACAGCCCTCGTATACTCGTAGAACCCGTTTGATTAGTTATGTTTGGTTAGTGTTTGTCAGATGAGGTCTTCATGTCTCCCCTGCTGCGTGATCTTGGGATTCAGGGATGTTTGTAGCGGCGTTGAGAGCAAGACCGTGGGGTACGGCAGTATAATTTTTATGTATTAAATGCTGCAGATCACTTACCAAAATTGTATATAAAGCTTTTGTATTGGACGGAAGTAATTGTTTACGTGGAGACTGGCTAAATGTAGGGACATGGTTGACCGGTGGGGACAATATAAACAATCTGGTGGACTGTGAATGACGTTGGGAAGTGGTGTCAAACACTCGTGATAACCATGATTGAATTTTTTGCCTATTTGATATTCATTGTACATATGTAAATAAATTAATTGTTAATTTTATGAATCTTTATGTTTTTTTTAGGTCTCCCAACATATTATTTGTTTTGGTTTGTAAATTCTAGTTTAAATAATTTATCACAACTTGAGGTCAGTGGTGACAGTGTGTAAGAGGGACAGTTGAAACGCGGGAACTGTTTGATAAAAATTAACATTTAAGGTCTAGATCTAGTAAATTAAAAGGTGCCTTTCAGATCTATCAAATGAATGAGATGGAAAGAACGAACGGTATTTAATATCAAAGTCCATAAAACAATACAAAATAGGAGCAGAGCAAACTCGGAATTGCGAAACATTAGAGGTGGGATCAGGTGCCATGGAGGAGTGAGCATCCCATGCTGACCGGTCACACCTGCCGTGTGCTCCTTGTCATGATCGGACAATAAGGGAAAAATCAGTCGTCAAATCACTGTATAAATAATGGACTAACAATTAGTAAAAAAAGTCAGTGAGCATTTGAATCAGTGATAAATTTAATTTGCTGACAAGGTCATTGTATCGACCATAAAACTTACGAAATGATGACTTTAAACGAGACTGCTGATATTCTTGCTTCATCAACTCGCTTGTCAATGATTCACCTCGTTTAAGAAAGGATGATGTGACATAACTGCTATCTGGGGCCCCTTTTTCCACGACGAATTATATTTAATATACAACAATGTTGGTAGTTTTCAAACATGAGTGAATAAATACCACGCCTTTTGAATAGTTTCAATAGTTCATACACATTTTAATTATAAGGAATACTGCATTATCTTTGATTTTTTAGACCCTATTACAGCTAAATTCGACCAGGTTTGTGCGAATCTTTTCTTTTATGGCAAGAGAATAGGCGGGTCTTAGTACAATAGAGGGATATGCATGTCCGAGAAGACCTTATATGGCTATTGTTATTATTTCGCACAGTTTAGCCATTGTCCAATCCGATGACAGTACAACAAAACATTCTGGTTTACTACGTTTACATTTTATCACAGACACGTGGTTTAGGTCAATTTACCTGTTATCTTTTTCTACGTTTCAAACTTTTATAATGGTCAGCAAATGCTGTTTATACTTTATAATACGCATGGATTTTCAGCATTTATGGTTTTTAGGACAAGAAATGCACATGAAACTTATATTCACCGATATTCCCGAAATGCACATGAAACTTGTATTCACCGATACTCGGGAATACGTGTAGACCTAGCAAATTGCTCACCAAACACGCTACAAAACTTTAAAATTTTGTATATCATGTATATTCTATCAATTGTTTGTAACTGTATATAAATTAAACTGTGGTCTCGGAAATGGTACATATGTAGATCCGTGCCTAATCTGTAACTCAAATGCATAAAAACTATCAGAAAGCAGTAAAATTCCAAGCATGTTTCCATAGTATTTTTGTGGTACTCACTCGTAACGAATTTCATTTAGCTGATTGGCCAGTTAGGAAGTATCGCCTGTGCCTCGATTAGCATATGAATTCATTCTTACGTTAGAAAATCTAGTTCCGTCGATCTGTTTATAATGGGAAAGGGCAACTAGATTTTACAATTTTTTTTAAAAAATAGCATGTGAGCGCAGTTAGGTACAATTTTCTCCTTTCTCATATAGGTAGAATTCAATGAAATATAGTGACCAGCCAAAGGAGAAAATTGTACCTATCTGCGCTCGTATATTTTAAGGGCTTAAAAGAGTGGGGCGGGGTTAAAATGCAATGGGAATTGAATGTAAACATGATACCCCTACCCCAATCTAAGAACTATATCTTTCAAATCACGTTTCTATTTTTGCTAAAAATAGTATTCTATAAAGGTACACATATCAGTGATTAGTTACATACAAAAATTTGAGTAAAATTTAGACATTTAATTTTTTGTCAATATACGAGGGGCCGCAAGTCACCTCATCCTTTCATACGTAGAACATGTTCTTGCGTATCGAATCAACTGAGATAAAAAAAAACAACAACTCCGTATTCACGTGATGAAGATATAATGCATGAGTAAGGGAAGTTGACGATTGTTTATTTAGTCATCACGTTTATCATATAACTTGGTTGTTAGATTACCATTCACGTCTTATACAAGTACAATATCCAAGTATGAAACAGATGTGTCAGATTCTGTGATATCTTTTATCTCAAACTCACTAGAATATTTCGTATCGACGTAGGAATGGAAAATACCATTGTTTATTGACAATACGTCGTCGATATATCTATTTGTCGAGTTGAAGGCCACGGAAAGTGTTTTCCCCTTTTCATGCATAAGATTTTGCAAAATTCTGCTTCATATGAATACAAAAATAAGTTTGCTAATAACGGAGCGCAATATAAAAAGTAAATTCCTTTACGACTTTGATATTGAATACTGTTTTTTTTGTTCTAAGGCGGTTAAAGCGTACATGTAGCATGTTATTATCAAATCTCGTTCAAAGTATTGCATAAAAAAGACAAAGCTGACAATCATGAAGAATAGGAGATTTTGATACAAAATTTGTTTTGTGTTACAAAATAATTAACTTCGTTTTAGAAATTGTTCAAACAATACGTAGAGTATGCTCTTGCTCAACCATTTCACACGATAATTCATAGAATTTGTTACTTGTAGAATGTGGACAAATATTTCCTAATCTCTTTCAACAGCACATCAATTTTACTAGTATTATTATTTTACTTACAGCCAAGTGGGTGTTGTCATGATCAAATATTTCCTGTAAACACGCGATGATTCTATAAAAAGGAAAGAGAATTCCCTTTAACTTTGTTTGAAGTTGCTGTAGTAAAATTCAATATATATTGTATATTGTACATAAACACATTTTTGTTTACAATTTTTTTTATGTAACACAGTATTAAGACTAGTAGTACTGTGAGTACCTAGCTCACTAAATGATACACCCTGCCTCCCATATAACTTAAAATGGTACCCTGCCTCCCATATTACCTAAAATGGTACCCTGCCTCCCATATTACTTAAAATGGTACCCTGCCTCCCATATTACTTAAAATGGCACCCTGCCTCCCATATTACTTAAAATGGCACCCTGCCTCCCATATTACTTAAAATGGTACCCTGCCTCCCATATTACTTAAAATGGCACCCTGCCTCCCATATTACTTAAAATGCCACCCTGCCTCCCATATTACTTAAAATGCCACTCTGCCTCCCATATTACTTAAAATGGTACCCTGCCTCCCATATTACTTAAAATGGTACCCTGCCTCCCATATTACTTAAAATGGTACCCTGCCTCCCATATTACTTAAAATGGCACCCTGCCTCCCATATTACTTAAAATAGTACCCTGCCTCCCATATTACTTAAAATGGCACCCTGCCTCCCATATTACTTAAAATGGTACCCTGCCTCCCATATTACTTAAAATGGCACCCTACCTCCCATATTACTTAAAATGGTACCCTGCCTCCCATATTACTTAAAATGGTACCCTGCCTCCCATATTACTTAAAATGGTACCCTGCCTCCCATATTACTTAAAACGGCACCCTGCCTCCCATATTACTTAAAATGGTACCCTGCCTCCCATATTACTTAAAATGGCACCCTGCCTCCCATATTACTTAAAATGGCAAAGTCTATGCTTTGCTCTGGGAGACAAGAAATAAATGTCAGATCAAAAAGGAAAATAGAAGGTGCACAATGGTATTATGTAATAAAGAATCTGTGAAATTATTATTTAATTTTATTTATTTGCTTGGGAGAAGTTATGGATAAGAGATGACTACCCTTCAATATTATAGAAAGAATGGTCATGTTTATGTTTTGCCAAGGGAATCCCAAAATATGTATCGCATCAAAAAGTGAAAAATGAGTTTACAATGCAAGTAGATAAAAAATATTTTGTGAAAGTCTCATCAAATTTTATTCGGCAGTTTAGGTGGAGTTGTAGAAAAAAAGGTGGATACCTCAAATCGTAACAGACGGACGGACGGGTATACAGACAAACGGACAGCTAAACAGACGTAAGGACATCCCGATCACTATATATCATCCCAGTTCTTAAACGAGGGTATAATAAATGCAGATCTACGTGGTATTCTTTTCAGGAGGATGACATAAGGGTTAGCACGGGTAGATAAATACCAGGTAGCCCAGGGACTGAGTCGGGTTCAGTTGTTAAAACTCTGACGTAATCATGATAAATTATTTCAGTCTAATGGTTCACCTTATCAACCATGAGGTTAAATTTATGGAACATCAAATTACCATTCATTTACGTATTTGAATCGATCTTAAATTAATTATAACTATCTTCAAATTACTAATTCATATCTTAAAATAAATTAAAGATGTGTTGAAATCAATCAATCAATCAAACTTTATTTCATTTAGATAGGTACGGTTAATTTGACAATAGATATAATTGTAATTGTATTTTTAAAGATAGATACAAATGCCATAAGTTAAAGATTGGTAAAAGTGCTTCAGAGACAGTTGCAATTGAGTTAATCATTTCTTTAATTATAGAGATACTGACAATAACAACTACTCCCCATAAAAAATGTGTTGTACAGTTTCCTTTCTTGTTCAAAACGCAACGTCAGAGGGAGCTTTCATTATTTTTAATAGGCATAGGAATTGAGCCCATGTATAATGGATTTGTACTTATATTCAAATCTATTGCAGATATGTTTGTGTCTTAAAATCAATGGTAACTATCTTTGATTACATCTAAATGATATTTATGTATAAGTTAATTTTACCTATTTTCAAATTAATGGGAGATAGATATATAATTCAATTGAATTTATCTTTGATTGAATTGAAGAAGTGTAATTTCGTTAAAAATAAGTGCATTTTATTTGAATCTAGTCTTAATCAATTAGAGAAAGGAATGGTTATTTACACTTATCTTTAATTCAGTTGTACCTATCTTTAATTCATTTGTATCTATATTTTATTCATTTTGAGGTTCATTATAATTTTGAAGATATGTTCAATTTTAGGGATATGTGCACGTTTAGTGTTCCGTTTAAAAAAGGGAAAAGGGGTTAAATTTTAAAAGTCATTTAAAGAAGACTATTATCTTAATATCTAAAGACTAATTAACTAAAACATGAAATTTATTAAACAAGGAATTGACTGAAACACGTATGACCCTCCTGTAAGTATAACATATTAAGATAACCTACCTTAACCTTCGTTCCAAATCATACTGCAGTACTTCTACATAAGACTAAGTTTAGAATGATCCCTTCGATTACATTGTGTCCCCTTTTATACTATTGGATTGCCAAAAATAAACTTAAGATAATTTAATCAAGTGTTATAAAATTAAGAATATTGCATTTTTTAACCTTATAAGGAAATCATTAGTTTAACATTTCTTGTTAAAAAAGATGCTTTGAAATGTGTTTTTTCAAAAAATTACCAAATTAGATTATGAAGGCGTACTTAACAATGGTGAGTACATTACATACATGCCTTAATGGCCACCTGAGTCCCATGGGTTTCTCAGGTTCTGAACACCATGGTCTCCCCAACCCCCAACCCCCCCCCCCCAAAAAAAAAAAAAAAAACTAGTCTGTGCTTTTGTGAGGATTCTATAATCATCATACTACAGAGTTATCAAATAAGTAATTACGCTGTTCAATAAATGTTAGCAAATGGCCAACATAGACCTACCCTGAGCAGAATACCTTGTACAAAAAAGCATAAGCCATACTTTCTTTGTAGAAACCCTGTCGACAATCTGCCTTCTATCTGTCCATGAGTAAAGGGAATAAGCCGTAATGTATTTAAATTTATAGCCAATCTAACTCAACAATCATATCAAATAGACTGGATTTAAATTTTTCGTGGGGAATGGTTGTGTATTAAGTTGAAAAGTCGTCATCTTTTAAGCCTTTCTGAATATATTGTTGCACAATACTCTTTATAATTACCACTTTCAATATATGGTTGTCAGAAGATAAGTTCATCTTGTTGTCTTATTTAGGTTTTTTCTAGACTCAATAAAGTGTGAATGACTTTTCGGGTTTGTGGCATTTTTGAAATGTTTTTGGAATGTTTAACAAGTCACAGCTCCTTCTATTGAATCATTGTACTGTGCTTTTAGTTTGTTGTATTTTTAACTGTTTAACTTTTTTAAGTGTCTTCTTTGTATAATACTTTGTCATTTAAATGAACTTTCCAAATATCTAAACTATTGATTGTGTTTTCTAGTGTCAATCTGAGCACCAGCCTAACAGTTCTTCAAAAATTCTTATTCAATGAATTAAAAAAAGCACAAACGGAAAAAATACTTAACTTAATATTTGTACGACGCCCGACAAACCAGGGAATTACCAAGATAAGTACAGGGAAGAAGACAGAGTGAAAAACGATGAAAATGTAAAAACAAAAACTTAATCTTTTTTATTTTCAGTGTTTCCTCTTTGTCTTTATCTGTATTTTTAACTATAAATTAACAAACTTCTAATCAGAATGTTTAGCAAGAATTTAAATTTGTTAAAAATTCATTCCTTTTTTGTGTAATATAGCTTCTTTAGTAAGCATTTTTAAATTGCTAAAATTAATTCTGGCTAAAATTTTTAATGACAACTCGCTTAATTTACGTATCGCTAAAATTTCCACTCGGAGGATATTTTTTTCATATTATAAGAACGAATATACCATGGGTATTTGAATTTTGGGTGAGAAAGAAAAGAGAAAAAATATATTTATGATAGAATACAATAATACAAATATGTGGAGAAGGTAGACCTGGTACTTCCAGAGGTAGGATCATGTGAGATGTAAGAATCCCTTGTAGACTGGTCACACCCTCTGTGATCCCTCATAGATCATGTAGACGGAACATTCTGTAGGTTTTAAGTTTTATTTTGGTGCAATATTTACAAAATGAAGCCACTGTGAATGGAAAGAATCTTTTTAAACCAAAAATTCGACACAAAAGGGAAGTGTGTAATTATGTTTTAAAAATTGCGAGGAGGTTATGGTCAGATAAACTCGAAATATTAGCATAAATCAACAACGCAATTTTGAACTTTACAGTTTATTTACAATGATAAATAATTCAGTACAAACTTACAGTAAGAACCAATAAAAATAGAGCAAAGAATGATGAATTCATGCAATGTATTAATAAAATATCCAATAAAAAATGTAAATTAAATATTTTAAGTTACTCAAAAAGAGCCATAGCTGCCTTACCGAGGATTCGGCCGACTCAAGTATTTTAAAGGAAATCACCTGTTTCTATTTATAGATACGTGTACCTTTTCAATTCAAAATCAAACTACATGAATGTAATCATTTGTGGACCTCTGTTATATTTTTATAGTTGCAAGTTACATGACAATAATATTACTTCTTCAATACTCTTTTTCTGAACAAAATGTTCGAAAATTAAAAAAAAATAAAACAAGCTAGCAGCTATATGTATCATAACTTTGGGTCATTAAAATAGTTAATAGTTTAATTTTTCCCGAGATACTTTCAAGATGTAATGGTGTATT
This sequence comes from Saccostrea cuccullata, assembly GCF_032062105.1. Classification (NCBI taxonomy): domain Eukaryota; kingdom Metazoa; phylum Mollusca; class Bivalvia; order Ostreida; family Ostreidae; genus Saccostrea; species Saccostrea cuccullata. The sequence continues at coordinate 89,406 of NW_026939901.1, forward strand.
ATATATCTCTTACATTATTTATACATAAATTATAAAATGATAAAAGAAAACATGGTAAAAATGCACAGAGAGGAAAAAAAAATAAAATCGTAGACAACAAACACATACTCTGAGACTCGAACTCTCGATCATGATGTTTTCAATCAAGCAATTATACCACTACGCCACGAAGTCGTAAGAATGACATGGATAAATTTAAGGTAGGATTCTTCTCATATTTCTTGTATTTAAGAATTAATGAACTTTTCACAGATTCAAGATTACAATATCAGTAAGTGTTAGTATCAGTGAGATTAAATTTGACCGTTTAATATTAGTGGCAAGGTTAGGTCAAGGTCATTATCTTTTTCCTTGAGATTATGAATAAAAAAGGACTGTTGTAATAATGTGATGCCTACTTCTATTTAAAAAAATTAAAGATTGTTTCTTTTGCATAAAAATATTACTATATCAGGTCTATATCATGATATTACTAAATTTACATAAATAATTTAACTAAACTGGATATTCTCTAATCCGAATTTTCTCTGTTTTTCTTAATTTTCCAGGATATATTAATTATTTTCATATGCTTCCTATATTTAACTTTTCTTTTTTTCACATATAATAAAGTTGTCTTATAAATGTACAAATTGATACAAAAACGAAAAGTTTTGATCCTTTAATAAGAGAGAAAAAGTACTTTTTATGAATTTTTTGGTTCAAATCTGTTCTTTCATTGAAAGCGTTTAAAAGCTTACATAGTTCTAGTTTGCTTGAAAAATCATAATTATTTGATATATTTTGAAAGTTTAGTCCCTTATAATTAATTTAACTTACATTTGAAAATTTCTTTAAGTCTTTGATTGTTTAAAAATTATAACTAAATTCATCGTTCTATTATAATTTTTAGAGGCAGAAAAGAAGATATTTTTATTCGCCACCATTCCGTCAAAAATATAGTCCCTTCTAGTTTTAAACACAGATTATCATTTCTATTTAAAGTTGTACAATTCTGATGAGGAAAGAAAAATATGGTCTTTTAAATCCCTTACACCTAAATTATAAGACATATAAGCAAATATACTTGGAATGTTTCATCTAGTCAGAAACCAGAGAAGAATCCTACCTTTTAAAAGACAGATTGTTGAATCTTGAAATAATTTTAGAAGAAAAAGAGTCTTTAATACATATTTTCAACATTTTTAATATGAAGACCATTTTTAACCAAAAATATCCAAATGTAATGATGTACATTCATATCCAAATAAAATTATTCAGAAGATGTTTTTCTGATTAAGGATGGTCTTTTGCTACAGTTTGTCGTAGTTTAGGGGATTCCTCAGTATTTAATATATTCTCCATATAAACTGAACGATTTTTATATCTATAATATGAGGGAACTATTGATATTTGAATATTATTTTTGTGTGATTTGCTTTAAGGCATGTATAAGCTAACATGGTATAACAAAATTTTGGTTAAACAATGTATTTAGAAAATTACTACTAGAGTAGGCGAAAGTTACTATCAAATGCGCTATGGCTCTTTTAAAAAATACTCCCCTCATCGATAAGTTGAACAAGAAGCAAATAAAATATGATACAAAGAATTAATTCAGCAATATTTTTAAGGATTAAATTCCATAATACAAGCACATGTATTTTAGGAGTGACCTAAGAAATTGGACAAATTATATGAGACATTGGAGGAGTGGAGCATATAAAGCTAGGTTTCAGCGTCAGGCAGCATTCTAAAATAAGATACAATTATGCAATGCATCATGGTAGAATTTTGAAGGTGTTATCAAAAAAAAAATACTACAACAAAGACATTTTCAAAATTTTGATCATGAATCCTTAAATTTTACATTGATTGTATGCATGGAAATAACGCTAGATTAAGATTTATTATTTTTGCAATCAGCTATTGTCTTGATTTTATCAAGGCTGAACCTGTAATTATTCTTTATATATGGGATCAGATTTGTACATTTAGAAATGTGAACATGCAGACCATATGCTTCGTGCTTAGCATGCTTAGTAAGCCATAAAGTGGAACGCTATAGGAATTATTCCTTGTTTATAGTTTAAATATACTTAGCTTAATTATTTTTACTTAAGGAAATTTCTCTCTGAACAGGATTTTGTCAATTTTAAATTTGTAAGTGTTATTTCCTTTTTTTATGCATTCATGAATTGTGAACAATTGGTCAAATCTATTTTTAGTGAAATCCGTGACTATGTTGTTTAATGCCCTATTGTGTTTTATTTCTTTTATGGCGAATTCATTCATTGATTGTTTATTCTTTACCTGATTCCCATGGAACTGGGTCCAATGAATAATTGAACCCTTGTACCAACTGTGTTGTTCTACATCTATATAACACGGTCACAATATGAAATATATATTTGTGTTATCAAAATACTACATGTTTTTTTTCTAATTGTATACGTGGATTGTTTGTTCACAGGAAGCTGAAAAGGCCAATGTGAAACAAAAGAGCAAAATATGGAAACGAGACTAAAAGACCCTGAAATAAATATTTCACCAGATTATCAAAGCTGATAAAAAGATTGAACCAGTTTATAACAGCCGAAATAAAACTTGAACCAGTCTTTATAAGAGGTGAAATAGTTTGAAACAGTCTGTGAACATAATTATATGTAACAGATGAATTATGTCAGTGATTAACTATTATGTGTAGAATGTTTATCTCTGTATATAAAACTCGTAAGGAGAATGTAAAGAACAAGTAGGACTAAACCATGTAATTCGTTGATAACACCGTAACGTTAACATTGAAGACTTGACTGCTGTTTTCAATAAATTATACTGCTTTGCATCAAATGAGTTTTGTAGAAGCTAGAGCACCCGCTTACATGTAGTTCAGAAGAATTCTCACATTATGGTTCACATACTTAGAGTAAATTAAGGATCGTTAAATCTCTCTCAGCTGGTAAAATCAAATGTCAAATTCAGTACAGACTTAATTTTGAGTTCAATAAACACTGATTTCTTTTCAGCGCATGCATTTGGTTTACAAGGCCCTGGACAAGAATTCAATACCCCCAATCATTACCCCTTCAGCTAGTCCTACCCTCAAAGCGAACTACATGTAAAGTAGCCCCCTTGGTGGAGTTCCTGTCCTGCCACCAGGGGGAGCAAGAGGATCGCCCGTCCAGAGGACAGACTTCCCCGCTGTTAGTTATAGGGTCTCAGCTCTTAATATGTATGAGGACAACTATATATTTTTCTTTGTTAACATTTAGAATTTTAGATGAGAATTGCTCAATTTACTTCTAGAATTTAAGATGAGATTCCTCAATTAATTTCTAATGAAATAAAAAATTCCATTTAGCTAAAAGGTTAACCATATATAACTTCATTCAGCAACTTGCACTACCTTATAACCCCTAATTCTTAATAATTCCTCTGCTATCAGCTGACTCCTAATTATTGTATAATTCTTCTGCTATCAGCTGACACCTTAATATTGTATGTTCCTCTGCTATCAGCTGACCCTTCAGTGGGTTGTGAACCCTGTGGACAAGATGAAGTATGATCAGATGTTTAAGGCGGCTGATACAGACTTCAATGGTTTTGTATCAGGGGAGGAAATCCGCAGTATATTTCTACAGAGTGGTCTTCCCAATACAACACTGGCCCACATCTGGTGAGTGAGAGATGCTATTTGTTAGGGCTGGGTATCAGTTGGGAATTGCAATATATTGCGATATTTCAAACTGTATGGCGATATGTTTTGCATTTTTTTAAAATTACAGTTAAAATGCTCTTATCTTACTTTATTAAAATCCATTCATTAGCAGAGTGTACAATACTTTTATTAATACATTATACAGGTAAGTCTTAATGACATGAACTGTGGTCTCCAGTTCAAAATTTTACCCTATATAACTTAGCAAATTTACTCTTGATGTCTCAAAAATCTTGATCCCTGAAAGTCAAAATGCAGTCCTGCTATACAAATTCTGCTGGAATTTACCCTCGATACCTCAGGGTTAGGGAAAAGTGGTTTTGTGTATACAAGGTTATATAATTGCAGCACTACGTTGACATTTTAATAGCTCCAGGCAGAAGATGCGAGTTTTGAAAAACGGGATGTTTATTCAGCTGACACTTATATTGCAAGGTGATAATTAATTTATCATTAATCTTATGTTGTGAAATAATTATCATCGACAAGAAGCAATGTGAAGGAAAAATGGTAATTGATTCCAAGACGAAATAATGATATTTTTTTTTTATTTCGAGGCAGTTTCAATGTTTAATAAAATGTGAAGATGTAGAAACTATGACGACTTTTGTAGGACAAATACTTAGAAAACTTCGATAAATGATCATGTTTGGAATAGTTAATGCTATGTACGACTTTGTAAAATGTCGTTTTCATATGTATTATGTGTAGTACGATGTCCGTATTACAAGGAATAAATAAATAAACATAAAGTGACGATTTAGATTTTTTACTTTACTCAGTTTAATATTCATCTAAAATAGGAAAACAAATCGTTGTTTTATAAAAGCACGTGTAAAAGGTTAGTACCGCATGAAAATATTAATCCGATAAGACTAATGGTAAAACCAGTCAACAAGCCCAATAGGCGTCCGCCGGAAGCAAATTTGGAGGGGGGGGGCTAAACCAACAAAAAAGGAAAAATCCAATTTTCAATGTCTATATTTTGTATATATTTGCAAAAAAAGTAACCCCCACCCCAGCCCCGGTTTCGACGCCCATGAACCCAGAAAACTCCAGACTCTTGAAAACTCAAACTCTTGATCTCTCAAAGTTTTTCTTCCATCCCGCAGGCTTCGAGGCATTCATACTTCCCATGTGTATTGATTGTGACAAAATCTTTCAACTTATATAAATAATTTTGACCTTTTGACCTTGAATTTAGAGTTTTATCTACTTTTTAAAAGATGTTAACCTTGGCTAAAACTTTTGAACAGATAGAATTTGGGCTTTCATATTTCACATGTGTATTCCATGTGACAAGACCTTTCTTTGGATACCAACAATTTTGACTTTTTGACTTTGAAATTTAACTTGCATTTTAGAAACTTCAACCTTTTCCATAAGCTGCCATACAGGGGCATCAGTGTTTCACAAACACATCTTGTGGGAGGAGAAATTTCTATTCATCATGTGTGATATTAAAGGAAATGAAAAGAATAAGAATTTACTGAAATAAATAATCCCATCACAAATTTTATTTACAAGCAAGAAACTCAATTAAAAACAACAAATTTAATTTACGAAACAATGATAAGATTTTCTTTACAATAATGTACATAGTGGGTTTTCATAGGAATAAAAAAAAATCCCATTTGATAATAAGCAAACGTAACATTAATAGCTAGCTGCTGGTCTGTAGCATGCTGGATTAAACAAGCTAATTCAGAGAATTTGTGTCCCCCGCTTAGGGAAAAAGTAAACCATGCGTAGTTCGGGGAAGGGGGGGGGGTCGAATCCCCCTGACTTAAGTTGAAAAATAATTAAATGTATACATGTATACTGAGGCAAATAAAATATGCCAATATGGATATAAAGATTTGATTGCTTATTCTTTATTATGTGTATAGAAGATTCTTTTTATATGGAATATTTATCACTCTGTGATGATGATTTTATGAGTTTGTAGAAGCCACACCTTATAAATTTTTCACTTCACATGCTGAGTACTATCATTCAGTAAAAAAAAAAATATTTCAGAAAAAAAATGATGCATCGTCCCGGAGTCGAACCCGGATCACCAACATGTGAAACGAGAGACATACCACTGCGCCATGGAATCGCTTTATGTATGCCATGTTATTTAAGCTGTCACTATATACAAAGATGAAGTCGCATATAATCAACGTTCGATATTTTCAAAATTTAATACAATACATGGTGCATGTCTAACTTAACCTTTATTAAACAGTTCTAATAGATGTAATAAGAATATAGAGTCCGCCGAGAACTTGTTTTATACGTGATAACTCTCTCATGTCCCTGTGCTAAAAATAGCGACATGTAATACAATAAATACTTATAAAACAAACGGGGCGGGACACATTGAGAGGGGTGAGAGGGGTCTTAGGGACTTTTGGTATAAAATTCCACTGCAAAAGCTCAAAATCTTCTTGAAATATCGCCCGGAAAGGATAGTGTTTCACAGAGACAGAATGTAAAATATTTACGACCTTGAACT
>NW_026939902.1:0-95800 GCF_032062105.1 Saccostrea cuccullata
AAATATTTCTTTTGTTAATAGCTCAAAAACGAAAAAGAATTTCTGAAAAGTTGTTGAACAAAAAGTGATCAAAATCTGTAGAACTTTAAGATGATATGAAGAAAAAGGGCTGATTCCTAAAATTAAGGGCCGTTAGGGGCCAAAAGCCGATTTTTAAAGTCTTTAATGTTCAATGTCTTTTTACACACAAAGATTGTGGTAAATCATTATTTTTGAATGAAAATCTCAATCAAAATCTTTTCTCATCTTATCAAGAATTGGACGGAAGACCCACTCGTTGCTCGCAACGAGATCGTATCTAGTTATTATTATTTTTTTCTGTCGATATTTTGTGCAGACGATTTCTCAAAGATGCTTTGACGGATTTATATGAAATTTTCATGGATGATGTATCATGATCTGAAGTTAATATGTTTTTTTTAATTTTTCGAAATTCACTTCCGGTCGTGAATTATCGCCCTTTAATTGACTTTTTAGTGACCATTTTGTCCGGACAAAAACTCGAAAACGGCAAAAGTTAGAGTAATGAAATTTTCAGCAAATATAGTCGACATGTTGTAGTTTTGTACCTATATTTTCAAATCTTCCGGAAGTGCCTAGTATGGAAGCTCGGTAGGGGTCAAAATTCAGGACACGAATCAAAAGTGTTTTTTCGAGACATTTTGAATCATATCTTTTAAAGTATAACTTATTTATGAAAACATACTGAACAACATTTGTGCAGAATGAGAAGATCTTTAGTATTATACCATGAAAAAATTGCTGACTCATCACATTAGGGACAAAAAGGGGTCAAAAGTCTTTAATCGATAACTCTTAAACAGCTAATATTTTGTTATACATTACTGAAGCAAATATGTTTAACTTAACAATCTACAACTAAATATTGAAATTTTTATGTCGTATAGTACATAATTAGGGGCCACAAGGGGCCAGAATGCAAAATCTTTGACGCTAAATATCTGAAAAGTGGGAAATATTCTGACAAGTAATATTGAACAAAAGATGTTGGAAATAATGTTCTAAACAATATGCAACCTTTCATTTTTCGCTAAACGTCCCCATTAAGGAGTTGAAGGGTTGGCCCTTAAATATTTCTTTTGCGAATAACTCGAAAACGAAGAAGAATCTCTGAATAGTTGTTGAACAAAAAGTGTTCAAAATACTAAGAGCTTTAAAATAAAATCAAGAAAAAGGGGCTGGGCACTCAAATTAGGGGCCGAGAGGGGCCCAAAAGTCTTTTTTCGATAACTCTTTAGCAGTCAATATTTTGTTATACATTACTGAATTAAAAATGTTTATCTCAACAGTCTACAACTATATATTTTGATTTAAATGTCGAATGGTGCATAATAAGGGGCCATAAGGGGCCAGAATGCTAAATCTTTGACGCTTTATATCTCAAAAGAGGGAAATATTTTGATAAGTAATATTGAACAAAAGATGTGCAAAATAATGTTCTGAACAATATGCAAACTTTAATTTTTCGCTATACGTCCCCTTTAAGGAGTTGAAGGGTTGGCCCCTAAATATTTCTTTTGCAAATAACTCGAAAACAAAAGAGAATCTCTGAATAGTTGTTGAACAAGAAATGTTCAAAATCCTGAGAGCTTTAAGACGAGATCAAGAAAAAGGGGCTGGGCACTCAAATAAAGGGCCGAGAGCGGCCAAAAGTCTGTCATCGATATCTCTTCAGCAGTCAATATTTTGTCAAACATTACTGAATCAAAAGTGTTTATCTCAACAATGTACAACTATATATTATGATTTGAATGTCGTATGGTGCATAATAAGGGGCCATAAGGGGCCAGAATGCTAAATCTTTGATGCTTTATATCTCAAAAGTGGAAAATATTTTGATAAGTAATATTGAACAAAACATGTTCAAAATAATGTTCTGAACAATATGCAACCTTTAAATTTTCGCTATAAGTCCCCTTAAGGAGTTGAAAGCTTGGCCCCTAAATATTTTTTTTGCAAGTAACTCGAAAACGAAAGAGAATCTCTGAATAGTTGTTGAACAAAAAATCTTCAAAATCCTGAGAGCTTTAAGATGATATGAAAAAAAGGGCTGATCCCTAATATTAGGGGCCGTGAGGGGCCAAAAGTCAAATTTTTAAGTCTTAATGTTCAATGTTTGTTTACAGACTATGGAGGCAAAATTGTTTTTCTTCACAATCTTTATCATTATTTTAGAATGAAAATCTCAATCAAAATCTTATCTCATCTTATCAAGAATCGGACGGAAGACCCACTCGTTGCTCGCAACGAGATCGTATCTAGTTATTATTATTATTATTATTTTTCTTCCAACCGATTTTGTGCAAGCGATTTCTCAGAGATGGCTCGTCCGATTTATACCAATCTTTCAGATCTGAAAGATATTCAGTTGATCTTGATAGGTTTTTTTCCTTTTTGATGATCTCACTTCCGGTCGTGAGATATGGTCGATTATCTGATTTTCAGAGGGTCGGCTTGTCCGGGAAACTCCTCCTAGACGACTTAAGATATTGACTTAAGATTTTCAGTGAAAGTAAAGGAAGGTTTAGTGAATTGTAATTGGGTCTCCAAATCTTTCTAGCTCAAAAGGCACCGGAGCTCGGTAGGGCCCGAAAAAATGTCTCAGAAATATCTCACAAAATTTCACACATTTTGTTTCATATCTTCATACCTGTTAATAATTTGTTAAAACATATTGAAGAAAAAATGTGCAAAATCACAAGACCTTTCATTTGATGTCAAAAAATTGGGGCTGACCCCTAAAATTAGGGACTTAAAAGGGCCAGAAGTCTTTTATCTATAACTCTCTAATGATCAATATTTTGTTATACATTACTAAAGCAAAAGTATTTATCTTAACAATTTGCAACAATATATGATAAGATTTTGCTCATATGTTACTTAATTAGGGGTCAGAAGGGGCCAGAATGTCAAATCTTTTACACTTTATATCTCAAAAAGGGGGAAAATTTTAATAAGCAATATTGAACAAAAGATGGTCAGAATGATGTTCTTAACAATATGCATACTTCAAATTTTTGTAAAATGGCCCCGTTAAGGACTTGTAGGGGTGGCCCCTAAATATTTCCATTTAGCATATCTCCACAACGAATAGAAATCACAAGACCTTTCATTTGATATCAAGAAAAAGGGGATGACCCCTCAAATTAGGGGCTCAGAGGGGCCAAAAGTCTTTTATCAATAACTCTCTAATGATCAATATTTTGTTATACATTACTGAAGCAAAAGTATTTATCTTAACGATTTGCAACAATATATGATACTATTTTGATAATATGTTACGTAATTAGGGGTCACAAGGGGCCAAAATGTCACATCTTTGACGCTTTATATCTCGAAAAGGGGGAATATTTTGATAAGCAATATTGAACAAGAGATGGTCAGAATAATGTTCTTAACAATATGCATACTTTGAATTTTTGTAAAACGGCCCCATTAAGGACTTATAGGAATGGCCCCTTAATATTTTCATTTAGCATATCTCCACAACGAATAGAAATCTCTGCATAATTGTTGAACAAAAGATCTTCAAAATCACAAGACTTTCATTTGATATCAAGAAAAAGGGGCTGACCCCTCAAATTGGGGGCTCAGAGGGCCAAAAGTCTTTTATCTCTTACTCTCTAATGATCAATATTTTGTTATACATAACTGAAGCAAAAGTGTTTATCATAACGACTTGCAACAATATATGATAATATTTTGATAATACGTTACGTAATTAGGGGTCAGAAGGGGCCAGAATGTCACATCTTTGACGCTTTATATCTCGAAATGGGGGAATATTTTGTTAAGCAATATTGAACAAAAGATGGTCAGAATAATGTTCTAAACAATATGCATACTTTGAATTTTTGTAAAACGGCCCCATTAAGGACTTGTAGGAGTGGACCCTAAATATTTCCATTAAGCATATTTCCACAACGAATAGAAATCTCTAAATAATTGTTGAACAAAAAATCTTCAAATTCACCAGACCTTTCATTTGATATCAAGAAAAAGGGGATGACCCCTCAAATTGGGGGCTCAGAGGGGCCAAAAGTCTTTTATCTATAACTCTCTAATGATCCATATTTTGTTATATATTACTGTGGCAAAAGTATTCATTTTAACGATTTGCAGCAATATATGATAATATTTTTATCATATGTTACGTAAATAGGGGTTGCAAGGGACCAAAATGCTATATTTTTTTATGCTTTATGTATCGAAAAGGGGGCGTATTTTCATATGCAATATAGAACAAAAGATTTTCAGAATATCGTGATAAAAATGTGAAACTTTAACTTTAATGAGGGAAAACTCAATATCTCAGTCAAAATCACATCTCATCTTATCGAGAAATTCAACGGAAGACCTACTCGTTGCTCGCAACGAGATCTCATCTAGTTATTATTCTTTTTTTTTCTTTACAATTTTTTTGCAGAAGATTTCTCGAAAACGGTTCGATCGATTTTGTTCAAATTTTCAGAGAATATGTGTTTCTATCTGAAGTTTGTACCCCCGACTCAATTTTGAAAAAGTCACTTCCAGTCGGGAGTTATCGCCCTTTCAGTGATTTTTAGAGGGTCTCCTTGTCCTTGAGTAATCTCAAAAACGGCAAAAGCTAGAGAGCTGAAATTTTCAGCGATGATAGACGACACTTTGTTGAATTGCAGAATAGTTTTAAAAATTTCCAGAATTGTATAGTATGGAAGCTCGGTAGGGGGTCAAAATTTAGGACACGAATCAAAAAAGAATTTTCGAGACATTCTGTATAATTTCTTTTAAAGTATAACTATTTTGTTAAAACATACTTAACAAAATTTGTGGAAAATGACAAGATCTTCAATATGATATCAAGAGAAAAGTGCTGACTCATCACATTAGGGGCCGAGAGGGGCCAAAAGTCTTCATTGAATAACTCTTTAACAGTCAATATTTTGTTATACATTACTAAAACAAAAATGTATATCTTAAAAATCTACAACTATATTTTATAATATTTATGTCATATGTTACATAAATAGGGACCACAAGGGGCCAGAATGCTAAATCTTTGACACTTTATATCTCGAAAGTGTGAAATATTTTGATATGTATTATTGAACAAAAGATGTTCAAAATCATGTTCTAAACAATATGCAACCTTTCATTTTTCGCTTGATGTCCCTATTAGGGAGTTGAAGGGTTGCGCTAAACGTCCCCATTTAGGAGTTGAAGGATTGGCCCCTAAATATTTCTTATGCAAATAACTCTAAAACGAAAAGGAATCTCTGAATCGTTGTTGAACAAAAAATGTTCAAAATCCAAAGAGCTTTAAGGCAAAATCAAGAAAAAGGGGCTAGGCACTCAAATTAGGGGCTGAGAGGGGCCAAAAGTCTTCATTGAATAACTCTTCATCAGTTAATATTTTGTAAGACATTACTGAAGCAAAGATGTTTATCTGAACCATCTACAACTATATATTATAATTTTTCTGACGTATGGTACATAAGTAGGGGCCACAAGGGGTCAGAATGCTCAATCTTTGACGCTTTATATCTCAAAAGTGGGATATATTTTGACAAGTAATATTGAACAAAAATCATGTTCTAAACAATATGCAACCTTTCATTTTTCGCTTGATGTCCCTATTAGGGAGTTGAAGGGTTGGCCCCTAAATGTTTCTTTTGCAAATAACTCGAAAACGAAAAAGAATCTCTGAATAGATGTTAAACAAAAAGTGTTCAAAATTATAAGAGCTTTAAGATTAAATCAAGAAAAAGGGGCTGGGCGCTCAAATTAGGGGCCAAGAAGGGCCAAAAGTCTTCAATGGATAACTCTTTAGTTGTTATATTTTGTTATACATTACTGAAGCAAAGATGTTTAGCTCAACCATTTACAACTATATATTATGATTTTCATGTCGTATGGTACAAAATCAGGGGCCAAAAAGGGCCAGAATGCTCAATCTTTGACGCTTTATATCTCAAAAGTGGAAATTATTTTGACAACTAATATTGAACAAAAAATTATTCAAAATCATGTTCTGAACAATAAGCAACCTTTCATTTTTCGATAAACGTCCCTATTAGGGAGTTAAGGGGTTGGCCCCTAAATGTTTCTTATGCAAATAACTCGAAAACAAAAAAGAATCTCTGAATCGTTGTTGAACAAAAAGTGTTCAAAATTATAAGAGCTTTAAGACGAAATCAAGAAAAAGGGGCTGGGCGCTCAAATTAGGGGCCAAGAAGGGCCAAAAGTCTTCAATGGACAACTCTTTAGTTGTTAATATTTTGTAATACATTACTGAAGCAAAGGTGTTTAGCTCAACCATTTACAACTATATATTATGATTTTCATGTCGTATGGTACATAATTAGGGGCCAAAAGGGACCAGAATGCTCAATCTTTGACGCTTTATATCTCAAAACTGGGAAATATTTTGACAAGTAATATTGAACAAAAGTATTCAAAATCATGTTCTGAACAATATGAAGCCTTTCATTTTTCGCTAAATGTCCCCATTAAGGAGTTGAAGGGTTGGCCCCTAAATATTTCTTTAGCAAATAACTCGAAAACGAAAAAGAATCTCTGAATAGTTGTTGAACAAAAAGTGTTCAAAATTTTAAGAGTTTTAAGATCAAATCAAGAAAAGGGGGCTGGGCACACAAATTAGGGGCCAATAGGGGCCAAAAGTCCTCAATCAATCTCTTTAACAGTTAATATTTTGTAATACATTATTGAAGCAAATATGTTTATCTTAACCATTTACAACTATATATTATGACTTTAATGTCGTATGGTACATAATAAAGGGCCAAAAGGGGCCAAAATACTAAATCTTTGACGCTTTACATCTCAATAGTGGGAAATATTTTGACAAGTAATATTGAACAAAAGATGTTCCAAATAATGTTCTGAAAAATTTTCATTTTTCGCTAAACGTCCCCATTAAGGAGTTAAAGGGCTGGCCCCTTAATATTTCTTATGCGAATAACTCGAAAACGAAAAAGAATCTCTGAATAGTTGTTGAACAAAAAATCATCAAAATCATGAGAGCTTTAAGATGATATGAAGAAAAAAAGGGCTGATCCCTATTGTTTAGGGCCGTGAGGGGCCAAAAGTCGATATTTTAAAATGTCTTTTATGTTCAATGTCTTTTTACAGATTATGGAAAATCATTATTTTAGAATGAAAATCTCAATCAAAATCTTATCTCATCTGATCAAGAATCTGACGGAAGACCCACGCGTTGCTCGCAACGAGATCGTATCTAGTTATTATTCTTTTTTTCTTCTTTGTTCTCCGGTACTTTTTTGTCCGCGAGTGTTCTCAGAAACTGTTCACCTAACTAAGCTAAAACCTTTTTAGGGTTAATAGGTGTGTAGTGTAGGTCTGCGGAACGAAGGTCATTTTGCGCGCATACGCATGGACGTGCGGGCGCGTGATATGAGTGAAATGACCGATATACTTAATATAGCTATAACTTTTACATTTTTTAATGAAATGATTTGAAACTCATTATATAAAGATATAATAATAGTGTAGATAATATGACACTGTCAAATTAGCAAGAACTCACGCGCATGCACGTGCGCTTCGCTCTGATTGGCTGAAACAAAAATCTCAATATCTTTTCTGTTTTTTGACGGAATGGTATGAAATTTAAAATATAGGCATACTTTAGGATGTTTTACAATATAATATATAACAATTGTCTTGAAAACACGTGCATGCACGTGCGCTGCAATCTGATTGGCTTAAACTTTAAATGGCTATAACTCCCTTGTTTTTCAACCAAACAGGATGGGATTTAGAAAATAGACAGATATAATAGACTTCTACAAGAAGGTATGGTCATCATGCACATACATGAACGTACGTGCACGTGCGCTTCGTTCTGATTGGCTGAAACAAAAATCTCAATATCTTTCCTGTTTTTTGACGAAATGCTATGAAATCTAAAATATATACATACTTTAGGATGTACTACAATATGATATATAACAATTGTCATGAAATCACGCGCATGCACGTGCGCTGCAACCTTACTGGCTAAAACTGTAAATGGCTATAACTCCCTTGTTTTTCAACCAAACAGGGTGGGATTTAGAACATAGACAGACATAATAAACTTCTACAGGAAGGTATAGTTCTCATGCACGTGAAATGAGTAATATTAAAAATACGCTTAAATGAGTGTATTTTTTAATACTTCTGGATTAATTGATTTGATATTAAGTATAATAAAATATATAAATAATGTAGACAAGATGATAATGTCATTACGCACATGCATTCAGATAAGCACGCGTGCAATGCTAAAATTTAAATATATTTTGTATTCTTCGGGGGAAAAGTGTGTCTTATTTAATAGCGCTTACAGGTAATATGGCACCAAAAGGGTGTAGGGGAGCGTTTGGGGAACATCTGTAACGGTCCCCGTTACAATTAGCCCTAGTTTACATTGGATTTAAAAATATTCTTCGACTGACCATGTAGTTTCATGCTCACTAGTCCCTGAATAAAGAAGGTGTTCGGTTAGGCTATCGTTTTGTGTCACGGCTGGATATTTGAATGGGCTACATCCTATTGTATTACAGCAAGTTGGATATTTGAAAGGGTTAATGTTTCTTTGGGGTCCAAAGTAGGGAATTTTTTTAAGTAAGATAAATAACGAGATGGTGTTGAATAGTTTAGAGAAAACATCCCCTCCTCGGGCCTTCGGCCCTCGGAGAGAATGTTTTCTCTAAACTATTCAACACCATCTGGTTATTTATCCCTTACTTATTTATTGTTTCCACATCTATTCAATTCACGACAGATATAAAAATACACATATTAGGCAAAAAATCCCGGACAAAAATAAATGAAAAGTATGTTTTAGTGCCGATATATGGTTAATTTACTCCAATAAGTCCCAAAGAAACTGATATATCGTAAAAGTTTATGCTCAATAAATCACAAATTTATTTACCAATCCAATTTTCCCTCGAGGCCCGAGTTTCCGTGTGAATGCACGAAATCATGTTTTCTTGCTCTTACAGAATCTGACGGTCGGGAATCTTAATAAATTCTTTATTGGCCTCTCAAGAAATGATCACAATTATTTATGATAAATCCGTGAATATATAGCCAAAACGTGTAAAGGCGACTATGTAACCTAAACTTTTTTGAGACATTATATCTACAAAACAGATGGGTCTATATATATAGTGTAAAATCAAAATGAAATATCAGTTGCATGAATAACAAGAACGGATTGATAAATAAAACTTAAAACAGTGTATCCAATCTGCACGACATATAAATTTGAAATAGTCATAAATGGAAATTGAAAATTAAATAGAGATAAAATGATTTTAAAAAATAATTCATTGAATATTGATGTATCGTAAAGTAAAAAAACAATAAATAAATCATTTATGCATGTATTTTACATGTACTTGTTGTTTTTCTTCCATCTTCTCCATCTTCGAGGAGAGTGTCATATCAAAAACCCTTGGTTAGCGAAGATGGTTTTCTAATGGATTCATTATACATGTGTATACATGTGTATATTTCGGGGCTTATATTTCTTATTTCTGTTACAACGAAACACACGAGTGATTGTCTAGAAAATGTAATTTGTCAATTAATACTGATATATTTACATTTACTTTGTTTAACCCTAATGAAAAGCATTATACAACTAGTGTTAATTGTGAAATACGTCAGTCAGCATTTGACTCAATGATAAATTGTATTTGCTTTCAAGGTCATTGTATGGTCCCTAGAACTTACGAAATGATGACTTTAAACGAGACTGCTGATATTCTTGTTTCATCAACTTGCTTATCAATAATTTACCTCGGTTTAGAAGTATTAAATAATCATTTCTTGAAAGATGCAGTTTCATAACTGCAATGGTGTGTGCAAACAAGCTTTCATAAAGCAGTAACGCGCGTTACTTAATTTGTTTGCTCACACAATTGCAGTTATGAGACTGCATCTTTCAAAAAATGATAATTCAAGGCTTAAATGGAAGCAATTGTTCATTAAAATACTACTATAGAAATAAATTGCTCATTGTTCATTTTTCATTAAAGTTGGTTCAGTAAGTATAGTAAGATTTTCTATAAGTCGGAATAAAAATCATAAATTTATCATAATTCAAAATATAAAGGATAATAATAAAAAAAAAAACAGAATGTAATTGCATATAATTGACGTTGTCTATTTAACGATCCCTATATCATTATATCTTTTCCCAACTCTTGAGTTTCATTTCATCGAAATTTTTGGAAATTGCCGTATGTCACCGCCAACATGGCTTGTCAATTACAGAAGAGTTTTTATTGAGTTGGCGAATGATTCGACATATTAATCAGATTTCTTCTGGGTCTTGTTCTTGTCGCGTACCAATAAGACCAGAGCAGTAAATTGATAGTACAATGGACAAATCATGAGTAATGAGTCGAAATTCAGATCTTGGTTAAAGAAACGCAATGAAGAGCGAGAGCAAGGAGGACTTTTTTTTTATCAATGTTACTTTTTTGTGATACTCTCACATGCACAATGGCCGAAAGTGCTGAGTAAAGTTTAACATTTGAAGCCCTTCACCAGTTTATAGTGATTATGATCATATGATGATGTCTTTATATGACTGAAATAGTGATTATGATCATATATATGATGATGTCTTTATATGATTGAAATACTCTCGAACTGGACATTAAACAACATTACAATCAATCAATCAATCAATCTGTTTGACAGGGCTGTATTAATTATAATGTGAAATGCATTTATTTAATGCTCAATCTGAAAATCTCTCTTTTTGGCAATAAGCAATCAACCCTACTCATATAGTTTGGTGAGCAAGGGTGCCTCTTCCAATATTGTGATATGTGTGTGTCACAATCAATATTTCATTATAATTGTATTTACATTATGGTTATGGTTTTTATTTTATTTACCCTGTACTGGACCTCTTCTTATTGTTACCTTTATTGAACCTCAAGTTAAGTTTTGCAGGCATTGGTCAGTTACGACCTATTGTATTAGGAGATATTTAAATCGCTGCACAGCTGACCAAGTAGCCAGGGTCCACGTTTTCATAGATTTTTACATGCAATGCTTGAGGTACTACAATCCAAGATGCGTAGATAGGTAACCATTTCTCAATAAGGGGTAAGTTTGTTTTTTATTTTATATATAAGTTTTGAGTACTACATTTCAGATGTAAAGCTATGTACAAATTTGAGTTAAAGATATGTATGCCGTGTTAAACAGTATTTTTGCACAGCTGAAACCGAACAGAAATTTCTGAAGTATAATAAGCTATCAAAAATGAGGCATTCTTGCAAATTAGATGAAATTTTATTCGGTATTAACAAAGTACTGGTCGGGAAAAGAACACTATATTCGCATGCATATTTATAAAGGACTGAAGTTTATTCTGGATCTGCGCATGTGCGCGGGAAAAGCATCGCGAGAATCATCAGGTCGAGGAAAATATTTTTGTGACGTCTGTTCAGTGAGGAACACAAATAGACCAATCAGCTCAATGAGTTGCATTTAATGCATTTATGGGTTACTACATAAAATACTACATGTGTTTTTCAAAAAGGCTAGTTTTTTAAATCGCTCTCGGAAAGACTTGAAGCATTATGTACATTATTATCTACTAATCCAATGCTAATATTTGCATACAAATGATTAACAATGATGAAAATTAAAGTTTTCCCCACTTCATTGTACAGGTCCGTTTGTTTAGAATTTCCCCGTGCAGTACTGCTATTGGACTCAGTATGGAGCGCATTATGCGAAAAAAATATTTTATGTCAAGTACAATGTATATAAAGTAATTTAAACTGCTAGTTTTACACCCTGAATGGGATATCGTCAATTATCCCTTAGGTTTTTTTTTTAATATGAACTACATAAGATATGTAGATGAAACTTACATACCATACATCTAGCCTTCTTAGAAATGTAGTTGGGCTAATAAAATAAAATCGGTCTAGGAATTCCAGGCCCCTAAAAACTATTCCAGTTTGAGGGCACAACCAAGCATTTCGATGAACACCATTAAGAAAAATTAATTCAGGTAGGTATCATCGTTTTTTTTAAAGTGGGTGGGGGGATAGAACAGTTGGAATAAAAATCGACAAGCTCGAAGAAACCTGACAAGTAAAATAGGTTCCAATATCTTTCACTACTAAATTTTATTCATTCACTACAACATTACCCTATTTAACTTTACTGCCAAACTCCAAATTTCACTTTCGAATTAGCCCGAGCCAATGCTGATAACCTACTTGCAAGATTTTTAAAATTATTTTCAAGGGGTCAGAAATACTGTAGTTCATATGTAAAGAATATAATTGTATTATTTAGTAGTATTCTGGTTTTGGCATTCGGTATTTTTTGCAGATTTATACGGTCATGATAATCTGTGGAATACTTTTTTTTTTTTAACCATTTAGAAATGCAGAATCGAATGTATCTAATAACCATTTTGATTGATCAAATTAAATCATTTGTTTGTATTAGTTATTTCATTTTGGCACAACATGGTTTCCACACTTCTTTATCCATAGTCGCTGACAGCTGTAGAAGTTCACCCAACCGAAAATGTCCAGTGAAAAGGCAATTGCACATGATTATTCCTCGGTACAAAAAGCAACCAACTCTGAGGTGCGCTCACGTATTGACAATCCCTAACTCACGTGTTTGTAGTAAAAACGTAGTAGACCATCATGCTTTTCGGTTAATTCACAAGATTGGACCATTGTTTGCTGTGAATATGCGAGACCACGTGATCATGAATATTTCTATAAGAGGCGGTTTTTTATCCTACACGGAGAGAAAATAATTTTTACCAAATAATATTTCATAACTTTTAAAAGTGATGGAGTGGTATTGTCTTATTTGCAGAAAGCATATAACTTATATAACTTGATGAGACACCACATATATTTATTTCTTTTAAAATAAAACACTAATACGGCATATATATCTTTAAGTAATGATTTTGTCACTGTTTACGTATACAGGTTTTGCTGGGTAGAGTTACTCATGCGTGTATAGTTCTATTTTTGTGCAATGTACTAAGTTATGTACGCACGTAAGCTATTTTGTTTTGCCGCTTATAAAGTCGGTGTTGTGGGTTTAATAGTTAAAACCACTTTTGTTAAGATGTTGTGTGTTCTTAACGTTTTTCTTATTATAATAGTGTTCGGTTAGAATTACCAGTACTGTTTTGTATGGTGTGCCATAAGTGCAACTGTAGTCAATGTTGACGTGCTATTTTTAGTATACGTAACTTGCGACTTAAAATATTATTTAATTTAAAGGTTCCAGAGATATTCCAGACATATGCCCAGTCCTATTACCGCTATGTTCCAGCCATTTTGTGTGGACACGTGTTACCAGCGTCTCCTGGACCGGAAACCCACTGGGAGCCAGTTGACAGGAGTCTGTTGTGAAACGGGGAGTGTCAGGATGCGGTCGCGTGGTATACTGGGATGGATATAGACAATCTATAGTGTTAAAGTGATATTTATTGTAGCTAATTTTTGTATAAATATGTTGTAAATATTGTTTTTTATTGATTTTATATATAGATTAAAAAAATTGTAAATAGAAAAAAAAAACTTGTTTTTACTGACTGAACAGAGCACGACGGCTGTCGTGACAGTGTGACCCGATGATAAGGGGTTCAGTGGGTACAGGCCATTATATATTATATTGCAAAAATGAATGCT
The DNA here is from genome assembly GCF_032062105.1 of Saccostrea cuccullata. Taxonomy (NCBI): domain Eukaryota; kingdom Metazoa; phylum Mollusca; class Bivalvia; order Ostreida; family Ostreidae; genus Saccostrea; species Saccostrea cuccullata. The sequence goes on from NW_026939902.1 coordinate 13,737, forward strand.
TTAAAAATCTTCTCTGTACTCCTGGGTAACGCAAGATAATTGCAAATAAAGGTATGATCGATATATATGAAGGTGTGCTTTTTCGAAATTTTCAATCGCTTGGGCCCTGTGCTGTGGCATTATAGGACAGAGCTATTGATAATAAAGTAATGACGCAATACTCCTTTTTTGCGTAATTACGTTTTTACCATTTTACCATTGCGATTAAAAAAGTCTTCCATCACACGTTTAACTCCTTTATACAGTGGATATAGCAAATGGGATATAGTTTTACTATGTATAATGAAATTTTGCCTTTTTTACTCATTAAACATGTATACATGAGTTGTACTTCAGCTGTACCATGTTAATGTAGAAATTTACACGTTCAAGATTTCACATAACAATAGATTTAAAAAAAATACTTGAAAAAAAAAATACTTCCTAAGAAAGTTGCATACAAAAACAGATAGATATTTTTGTTGCCATTTCATAGTGACCGCTCAAATCTGTGCTTTATCTTTGAATTGGAAATTTACACTTTTTTCTTATATAGAAATGGTGCTGTGCGAGTATGTGTAATTGTGATGGTGAATGGATGAAAATTTGTCTGGTATGTTTGTACATGTATATTAAAGATATAAAAGCTTCAAATTAAAATAAAGCATTAAAATATTTTGTGGCGGAATAGTTTTTTTTAAAGAAAAAAAAATCTTTTCGGTATTGTTAAGTTTGGATACCTTTTATTTAACATGCAGCCTGCATACATAGTAATTTTGTACTGTGAAATATTCTATGCTAGTCTTACATTATACATCTAAAATTTTTGAAATTTAAAATTCCCTGTCATTAATTTCATCGTCATATTTTGGAATATATACCAGATATATACTGAAAAGCCCGGGGAAAATTAACATCACAGACACCACTTTGTATTTCATTTTCTGCATACGAGGGTTGTTAGAAAAGTTCGCGGACACATTGAATCACGGAAAATCTATTGTGTACTGTGAAGTATGATCTATGTCTGAATAAATTCCTACATTTCGTTTATTTGTATGTAAAAAATCAGGTCCATTTACTATCATCTTGAAAATTTACAACGATTTTTACTAAGAGGTCATAGGGTTCACGGAGCAATCACTTGACGTAAGGCGACGTGACTACCAGATTTCAACCCGTTAAACTTTGTCGCAGTTCATTAAATCTTTCATTTTTTCATATTTTTCTTATCTTTTTTCTACTCTAGAATTGAATATCTATATCAAGACATGTTACTTTTCTACTATAATGTTTTTTTTTTGTACTGATTCGGATATTATTGAGAACTTTGAAAAAAAAACGTCGATGCAGTTAATCGATTAGGTATGGAAACTATATCCATGCAATTAGGGGATATTGAAATATCGATGGAGTTAATCATTTGAAATGTTAATCCTTACATTCTTAGAAAGCTACAACCATTGGAAAACTTTTCTCCGTTGTATGTGTAGGAAATTTCCGGCAGTATCTTACACATTTTAATCTCTTTTTAGACATTTTCATGTCTGCATACATAATTTTTACGTAGTGCAGTGCTCCATGACGCTCAATGAAGTTCCGATTTTTGGCTGTGTTTTTACGCGTTGATCATTTATAAATGGCTATAAAACAGTCATATACCCTCCAATTTGATTCAAAATTTCTCCAAGTGATGTATCAGGAATACTTTAGCGACAGGTAAAATATCACAAATCTCTTTGCGCTACAATTGTGCAATTTTTAATTTTGATAAAGAGTCTATGTGATGTAAACGTGCCAAAATGTAGCATGCTCCGTGAAGCAAGATTTATCAAAATAAAACAGCTGTATACACTGTATTTGTCAATGAGCACCGGAGAGCACCAAATTTTTGTACATTTATTGGAAAATAGGTTAAGATTTTATCTGGAAAGTTTGACCGGTTTCGTGGAAATAGCGCGCTCACAATAGAACTTGTCCGCGAACTTTTCTAACACCCCTCGTATATAAAATAATGTTTTAATGATTTTATCGCTTTTTAAAATTTTAACGCCAGAGTAATATCATTTTGAGTACAGAAAGGTCAAATAACTTCAGAGTATAGAAATGGCTGATATATCATGTTAAGAATCTATTCAGACATGGGGGATCGGCATTGTTCGAAAAGGGGACATTGGAGCAGATAGAGAGCAGTGATAGAATTCTGCGTAGACATCGAAAAAACACCAACAGAGACCGATGATTGCTGTAAATGCCGTTTTAGTATTTCAGAGGAAAATAAATATTTCGGACAGAAGGATAAGTTTACAGGATAAAATGCGTGATGAAAGACCATGACTCCGATATTGCAGTGTTTAAAAAAAAATGAATTTTGCACCATGGCTTTGCCGTATTTCCGTAAATAAAGTCGTTTTACGCGAACAAAGGTTTAATGATTTACAGGATCTGAGACAGGAAGTGTTAAATATTATATTACGCATAAAATCTGGATTGTTTGTACGTGTACATTTTTGATGACTGGTTTTTAAAGTGACATAAGAAATATAATGAGTTAAACGGTGACTGTGTTGAGAAAATTTACATGTACTAAGCTTTTGACTTGTGGTAACGTAAATCATTTTTGTTTTAGTACTCCAGGTATGAATGTGTGTCTTTTTTGTATCTGACAAAAATATAACTATTTTGTACCTTTTTGTGAAATGTGTATTAAATGAAACAATAATTCAATGAAAATAATATTTTCATATATTTTATCAATGTTCACTGGCGGATTTAGAGGGGGCAGGGAGCACGCCCCCCACCCCCCTTTTGAATCCAAAAATACACAATAAATCAATGTTTTTTGGTGTGGCTGTAGGCCTCTATCATAATCTCAAACTGGTCGGACCCCCCTTTTCAAAATTCCTGGATCTGTCACTGATGTTTGTCAGTAATTATCAAATGTAGTCCATGAACTGTATGGACAACCCTCTTTGGAGAGAACGTTCTATCGTTAAAATGATGAATGTCCTACGGATCCGGTTTAACGAAATTGTGGTGAGGGCTTGTTCTGAGACACAGTAAGATTATTCTAACTAAACCCTCGTATGGGTAAGACGCTATTATAGTAAAAAAGCTATTAAGGTCATACTGGACTTTTACGAGAAGCACTGACTTCTACGGTTGACGTTTACTTGGACATTTAAACTTGTATCATGTACGGAAGTACAGAATTGATAATGCATAGGAAAACCTTTCTTGTGATCATAGGTATGGTGTTAGGGGCACTAACATGCGAAGGCCGCGAGTTGAGGGTAGGGTAATTGTCTTTTTCTACAAGGACAACTTATATGTGCATTGAAATAACTCATTATTTTCGTTGATTGAAATGTCGAACTTAATATTTATATCGTAAAAGAGTTACCGTACATAGCCCTAGTGTAAAAGTAAGCGTCAACTGTAAAAGTCAGTGCTCCTCGTAAAAGTCCACTAGTTGCTATGTAGTGCTAAAAAAAGAACTCTGACCCATTTTTTTGTTTTGATTTTAGTGTAGATTCTAAAAAAATAATATACTTGACAAAAATTCTCAATACTGTTGATAACAAGATCCAACCCTTTAAGTCTGAAGAACATTAGCGTTCAGTATCTTGGCGTTTTATTGAACGCTGGGTTTGAATTAAATGTACGTGTACAAGTACAGTCATATCCCGAAAGAGCCTGAATACGAGCGCTTCGTTGTAAACAAATAAATGTCAACAGCTCTGAAAACGACAAGCTTTTTGAAGAGTCGAGGCGGATAGGTGAGATGTGTGTATTTTCATATGTATTTACATACAAAAATATGTACATTAGCTGTGTTTTTCTACTAAGCAAACAGTGAAAATGATTTGAAAACCATTTTCGTGTATACTCACGCGTAGAAATATACACGGAGAAACGTGCGTTAACGTGACGTCGCAATGAGACTGCAGCGACGTTAGTAAAAATGCAACGATATAGGGCAAAGAGAAATTCAAATAAAATGTATATTTTAGTTGCTTCCAAACATGTAAAATGTAAATATAAGGAATGTTTTTAAGTTTAGTGTGAATTATTTGTGTGAGAATCACACAGACTTGCACGTAGGCATATTTTTCATGAAGTGCTAGCGCGCCTCATGAAATATGCCTACGTGTAGGCATAAGTCTGTGTGATTCACACACCATTAACTCACACAAAACTTAAAAACATTCCTTAATTGATATTCCTAATAAATAATATATAGTACATATTAACCTCAATAAAATCTGTTCCAAAACATATCATTGATAGGTGACCATGGTGACTGGCACTTATTTCGTTTTCTACTATATCCATGCTGTGATCGTTATGATAAATATTTATATGTACATGTGAAATATTTTGTTAATCTTATCTCTTTTTTCAAGATGCATTCATCCTGAAGAAACTGTGTGTAGTTTCTTATTTTATATTTCAGCAGTTTTCAGCAGTTTTTGTTCCTACATGTGTAAAATAGAACATCCGTTATCATGGACGTGCTAGGATTCAGCACACAGTGTAGGTACGACAGTGTTTTCTATGTCAAGGCGACACAGAATTCTACTGCAACACCTGTAAACATGACCTGTGTGTACAATGTAAAGAGGAACATGTTATTAATTTAAATACGATACCCCACGTGATTTACCGTAATAAGTATGAATATGTCCCCAAACAAGAGGCGTGTGTGAGACACCCAGATAGAATGTACGAATTGTACTGCATATGTCCATCATGTGGACTACCTTTCAGTTTTCAATGTAAAGAACACAGAAAACACAGAATACACAGAATACAAGACATCAGAACATCAGATAAAACAAACCGTCAACAAAACAGAGAAATCATTCATAACATTAGAAGTTACATTATCTATGAGAGGTGTTTTCCTCTGAATGGAATCATGCAAATCTAATGTAAAAAATTGTCCAAATCTCAGAAAGTCAGGTAGATATGTCAATGAAAGCCCAGAGACTAAAAAGTCTTATAGACACTGTGATATGTGATATTAAAATCAAGCAGAAATCTTTTATGATGCATAGATTAAATCAACAGAATAAAATAATGAAAGGACATCTTGCGCATAGAGAACTATGATCACAGATTTGAGCGATTAGCAAAAAAGCCAGTAAAATTCCTCTCATTTCTGAAGAAAATCCATGTCATTAAGAAAAAGGACTTGACTGAGGAAATCAACTTGGATGATATCATTAAGTTACTAAGTGAAGTCCAAACCATAAAGTCTACAAGAAAAATTCTGAGAAATGAAGATCTGCTGTATCTGTTGTCTAGCCCCATGTCACAATGATCTGTCACAGTGAAAGGTGTTAGATGTGTAAGACACATTTCCCTTTTGAGACTAAACAAGGTCTGGGTCAGTGATATGGACTATATTATGTTAATAAACACAGAAGGTGATACACTGTATCGTTTGGCAGGTTTTGATTTCAGACCTATGGTGTGTACACACTGTGAATTTGACTGAACTTATCTATATAGACTTGTACGGAAACATGAACACATTATCCAAAGATAACAAAAGAAATTCTACACTGATAGAGAAAACAGAAATGTGGGAATCACTTGTGTCTTCTGTTCTCCTTTCAACGGAGATTTACTTGTAGTGATGTATAGAGATGATCCCAAAGAAATGGCCAAGGTATCACCGTATAACGACAAAGGACAACTAATATAGATAGTACAAAACAGACCATATCACAGACCTGGGTGGATCACAGAGAATCGTAATGGAGATTCTAATGTGTCTGATGTTGACCGTGAAGTGGTGACAGAGGGTGAAGGTAGACATCGGTTCTCCTACAGGGGACCTCCATCAGGATCAGGACTGGCACCACTAGGAATCTGTACAGACATAATTTCACACATCCTGGTGTGCGATGATAATACCAATACAGTGCAGATAACTGACAAAGATGGTCACTTTCTGTCACTGATATTGACACAAAAATTAGGTATGCACACTCCATTGTCCTTGAGTTATGATGAAAAAACCCATTTTCTGTGGGTAGGATCATGGGTAACCAACAGTGTGTGTGTATACAAATATATTGAGAGAGAGAGGAAATAATATACAAAGTTTCTGCTATTAGTTAATAAAATACACATACAAACACAAAAACGGGGCATTGAAAGTAGGAGAAAAGCTGCATGTACATGTAAAGGCCTCTTGGATACAAAATTTGATATGACTTATGTTAATTTCACAATAGTTTTACAAGTATTGTTTAAAGTGATTTAAAATTAATTTTTGTAATTTTACTTAAAAATTAAAGCATACTTGTAATTTCATCCCTTCATTTTTAATGTACATTATATAAAGCTTGTTTGGATACTGGATGTCGTTTTCAACATTTTAAACATTTCATGTAATTAAGAAAAAAAAAATTGAAATAACTTATAATTTATATCTACAATGTACCAAAATATCAGTATTTTATTCTCTGTATCACGCAATTAAAAATTATGATGTACCTGTATACTTACATATACACTACAGTCAACGCGGTTTCCGTATTTACCGCGAGTCCTCGCGGTGTGAAATTGATCGCGGTTTAACACAGGTAACTCAGGTAAAACCGCGTATTCTCGCGGTACGGGCCCTCACCTGATCTACACCATCGCGGTTTGCGATATTGGTCTCAGGTAAATAAAAGTTATCGTCGTAAATGCGAGTTACCTCCCCCAACATTTCGCACAGAGTAAAATGCATGTCACATATATTTTAGCGTCATTTGGTTAAAAAAAAAGTTTGAAAAAAAAGAAATACGATTGATAAATAAATATATATATATATTTTAAAAACTGTATACAATTAAAGCTAACATATTTTTTTTTATTTATTTATTCTTCTCACTCCGATTTCACAAGTGATATTAATTACCAAATCAATTAGGCCTCCATGTAACTAAATAACCTGTCTTTCTTCTACAAAGCATTTAATTGCGCAATTTTAAAAATAGCAGTCATATCAAAACAAGCTACTCATAATTAAATTTTCAAAGGACAATCCTTGCAGTCCTACAGATGTAGTGAGATCAGTTCACTTGAAAACTTAGAACTAGAAGGTGTGATATAGCGTGTCTGGATTTCATTTTGTGATTCTGTGTTCTTAAACCATGGCCAGGCGTCATTCCATTCGCGAAGACAGTCATTATGTTGTGAAATACCTATGTGACAGTAACATTCAGATAAGAACTCGAGTGTTTTTTAAGACTGATGTGGCGATCAGAATCGGGGAGGAGTACGACGTTCAGTGGGGGCGACCAAAGGAAGTAGACCGAGCAGTTGTGCTACACTGCGGTACTGAGGCCGAGATGAGAGCGAAGAAGAAGGACCTTGAAGATGCCACACCACCAAGCTCTCCTCCCTCTTCTCCCTCTCCTCCGTCACCCAGATCACCTACTCCCCCGCCGTCGCCTAAACCAAATCGGAGAAAAACAAACAAGTCTCCGGTAAGCAAATATTGTTTATTTATATCCAAAAAGGTGATTGAAAAATATTTATATGTGAATCAGTGATTCACATGGTTTTTTATTAAAAATTATTTAATATTTTATTTTCTTAATACATTTTGTATATTCCTATATTTCCCTCCAGTTATTAACGAATATTACGAATTAATGCCCCCCCCCCCCTCCCCGTTTAATAGCAAATATTTTTTTTAAGAATCTGAAGAAAAAAAACAATATAAACTTGATTAAAGTTTTTTTAACTCATCTATTTGATTAACCTTGTCTTTGATATTTTCTACTTTTCTGTTTGAATTTTTTGTTTCGGAATATATCATTCTGACCCCGATTGAGTCTTTTTTTATATTCGATGCAGTTTTTTTTTAAATTCAACATTGTATTTAAAATTATATATAAATTACGTATGAATTCCACTTGAGTTGGTCATTCATAATCATAATTAAGGTTCAAAGCATAATAATAACCATCATGCTCGATGAAACGTTTTTGGGCAATGAGCAAATTATAACCCCCCCTTTCCTCCATTTTACACCACATTTAGTAACCCAGGACACCGTCTGTACCTCTTTCCGGGCCTAGGACACCAGTGACATCCACTCCAGTTAGGGCAGATGTGCGATTTCGTCCATTCCGAAACACCACAGGTGATGATGATTCTCTTGTTCAGGGACTGACAAAGGAAGTGCAGGAACTTCGACAAACTGTAGCAGTGATGAACAAAAAGTTGGATGCTTCCAACAGAAGGACAGGCTGTCCTTCTGTTGGAAGCATCCGACTCTGGAGTTGCAGTTAAAGACTGTGTTAGCAAATACAAATGTGCTTATTGACATCACGCGGAAGCTTGCGAGTGAGAACAGTGCCATCCGTCCAATACCATCCGGGAGCGACGATGAACCTTCAGACCCGACACCGCAAGGAATTCCGGAGGAATATCAACTGGAAGACTCTTACCTGAGAAAAATTCTACGCGAGTCCAGGAATTCCGGGAATTTTGCCGTAAACTTAACTAGAAAGCTTTTCCCAGAACTTTTTGGAGAGGGCCAGGTCCGATTCGATTACAACTGGTACGGAGGAGGAAAACACACCAAGAAGGAGTTGGACCCGGTAAGAAAGCAGGTAATCAGACGATATGTGTGCTTCTTTTTCCCGGAGTTCAAATCAGAGGACGCATGGAAAGAGCGAATCGTAACAAAAATCAACGAGTGCCTTAGACGAAACGACAAACGTGTGAAAAAGGACTCTCACAGTAATTCTGCGTCCATCGTTCTACCCGAAATCAATCAGCAGTGTCCAAGTGATGTGTTCGACTTTGTAGACTAAAGTGATTGTAAGACTCGCGGTTTTAAATTGCATGTCTAGACTCTGCAGTGAATGAGTGATGAATATTGCGCATCATAATGACTACATGTAATAATTATTGTTTGTATGTATTTGTTAAACATGTTGAACAATTTATTGCAATACACGAGATACTCTGAAATATGCTTTTGATAGTCATTTTATGAACTAATTAAGTTGTCCACTCTTAATATGTTTTGTAATCATTTAAATTTTCTATTGTGATCATGACGACATTTATGTGATGAGGTTTATGTCTTTAATTTATCTGAGAAATATTAACATAGATTAATATATATACGTGTATTTAAAATAAAATTCATCACATGATATTTGTTGTATCGCTTATTTCTTGGTGTTTGGGACTTCTAGTACATTAAATTACAATGCCGTAAAACCGTGGTCAGGACACGGGCACAGACAGGAAGTGTTATGTAATTGATAATTATACACACACGTGTACACAGAAATATCATTTCAATACGGTGATCACTGGTTGAATCAAACAAGAGGTACCCTGATAATAATAGACAAGTATAAAAAATATCATAGACAAGTTGGTAAGGAAGGAATGAAGTAAACGTATAATATACATTCAATCATTGTATATGTAGAAGAAGGACAGTCAGACAATTATAAAAGTTTTCGTTCAATTTTATTACGACCCAGCCGAATCATGCCTATTATTGTTTTTCATTTTAACTGGACCACGTTTTGGAATTAAATGTATAAATGTGTTGTAAATGAAAATAAATAATTATATATTTGTATTATTTTTAGAAACGTAAAATGTAATTGTGTATGATTGTATGAGCGTCTGACTCAATCAAAGAGAACATTTTAACACACACACACCATTACATAGAATATTCATAAAATATTAATTCAAGTAAAGATAATTTCAACAACATAATAAATCTAACAGTATGCAGTAAACCATTTAATTACATTCATATGTACACCCCAAAAATGCAAATATGAACGAACCTTAAAAAAAAATCATTAATTTTCATCTAGACATACTGGTACCTTGGCATGTGCATTTTTTTTATACATGTATCTGCATTCATGTTTACATTGTAATTACATACACATTATAATTTACACATCAAACCCACTAATACATACGAAGACCCAATATGTTTTTCACGTATATTTGAATAATTTTACCTTTTGGAAATAAATTTAAGTAAAATATTAAAATACGGCAGATAAAAAATAAAGTGAAATAGAGGTTGACGCAATGGATTCATAAATTTTTTTTAAATAAAAGCTGCTCAAAATATATTTGAATTTTCTTATACAAGACAACAGTCAACTTCATTTAAAATTATAAATAAGATTTTTTTAAATACACCGACCTCTTATTTAAAAATATTGTGTAATATTTCTACATTTATCCTTATCTTTTTTCATATGAACAGAGAATAAAAAAGTGAACAAGCAGGTATTTTATCTTGCTCGATTTAATCTCAACAACGGTGCCTTACACCGTCACGGTAAACTCGTGGGCCAGCGATGAGAAAACCGTGACGGTTGTATCGCGGAAAGGATTAAAACCCCATCGCGGGGTCGCGGGAAAATACGGGATCCGCGTTGACCGTAGTGTAATAAGATATGGCGTTTTCATATATTATGTATCCTATGTAGCATCAAATTAAATGCCTTTGATACAAAACTCAATTCAAAAAAATGAAATTTTAAAACTGCTTACACTTTTTGAGAAACTCTCAAGTGGAATATGTAGTCGGGGTCAATTGTTTGACCTCATCAGTATATGACTATGTAAAATTGCATGCAGAGAATATAATACACTGTACAGATTTAATTAGATTTTTTTATTCAAAGACATGGATCAGAAGATTCAACCGTCGACAAAATCTGCCATACATCACTTTTCTCAAATATCTTGTTTTCCAATTGTTTTTGAAAAAAGTACCGTGAATAAGCAAAAGTTATGTAAATCAAAGAGAAAAACATACATGTATGTGAATCTCTTCACTTAACGATGTTGTCCGCCGCTGACCACACTTTTCAAACCTAAGATTTTCATTTCTTTCATACCACTATAGAATTTTAGATAAAGGAAACCTATAATTGTTATTTTCTATGGTAGTGATATCACCCAAGACTGTGCCTGTATCAATGTCAAATGCACTTAATAAAAGAAAATGATGCAAATAAAATAAAAATTCCTACACAACCTGTACACTGTACAGAATTCATGTTAAGCTATTCGTATTCCATTGAGTGAATTACTAAATAAATGAAAGAATGAAAAAAGAGTTCAACCACTACCTAGAAAACCTCCTCTCTATTTTCTTTTGTATACTTGTATGGTTTCGGGTATTTAAAAAAATAATAAAATAAATAACTATTGATGCCTGATCATGAAACCCTCTTGCAATACCATCGGACTCCTATAGGTAAATTTTAAACATTTAAATGGCAATGTTTTAGGTAAGATATATGTAAAATATAATCCCATCTGTAAAGTTCTACAGGCCTTAAACAGTCTGATTAGTCTAACTATAGAACAGTATATGGCTGCCCAGTAGTTGTGTAGCCCAACTCGAATAATACATTAAATTAAATAAGTATTTGTTCATCATATACATGTGTATAGGTCTTTGATAATATAATAAAAAACAACTTCTTAAACAGGTTTGCTCATCAGCCTTTGAACAGATTTTTTAACCCTACCCCTATTAAAAGAATTTTACATGATGTTCATTTTTTGATTGAATTTGGATTTCCTTGTGCTAATTTAACTATATACAATTAAAACCCCGTAATTAATTCGATACCGAAAACATTTAAAGAGAACTGTATTTTGTTTCATAGAACATTTTCTTTTATCAGTTGCAAAAAAGTTCATTTACTATTCAGTATCAAACGATTTTAAGCCATTATTTATTGATGCAGTAACGTTATTCAACTTTAACAGAAACACAGAAAATTACTGTGAAAAACATTTTCAATGTAAGGACAAAATATTAAATGAGCCGTGTATAATAATATTTATTAGTGATGAAAAATCAAAATTGCACTTTCTTTACATTTACACCTTTTGGTACATCTGTTATGTTTGTTGGATGAATCGTATGATTATTTGGCTTTGTTTTCATTTATGTACATTATTTAAGTTTAGAAAGTTTGCTGTGTGAAAAGAATATAAGAAATTGTGGTGGTAATTGAAAGTTGTTTGGTGTATTTGTATATAGAGATATAGAAAAAGCTTCAAAATAAAGCATTAAGATATTTTGTGGCAGAATGTTTTAGAAGACAAAGATAAGTTTTTCTCTTCAGTATTGAGAAGCTTTTTACATGCAGCCTCGGCACAGAGTAATTTTGTGCAGTGAAATGTTCTATGGTGGTCTTAATTTACATACCAGGGGCCCGTTTCAACAAAGGTCGTAGATTTAAGCCTTAGCTTAGGTGTACTTCCGCGACTTACGCCAAAATATAGTCAGGCGTAATTTGCGTTTCACCAAGTGGCGTAAGTCTAGTCGTAAACGATACGCTTAGTCGCAGGACTAAGTCCTTGACAACGTTGCATTGCGCAGGCGCAAAAAATATAAACATTGTTCACTGCCGACAAACATGTATATAATTTTAGCACGTAAAAGAATAGAATAACACAAATTATAGAATAATAAATACTTGCACTGATTGAAACATGCATGGATTTATAGGGTCATGTAGGATACATGTACTTTATACATGTTATAAGAAATCGATTCTAGGTTTTTACAATTTTTCAATAACAAAAGTCTTATAAATTGAAAGTTAAAAAAGATCGTACATGTATTTCAGAATTTTATTAAAAACTAACCTGTTTTTTTTTTTTGGAATTTTAATTATATACAGCACCCCCTCTCCCCCCTCCCTCTTCCCGAAATTTTATACAGGTTAATGACTTTGCCTTTGATAATCATGTCATGATTCGATAATTACTGAATCTACTGATAAACTACTAATAAGTTTAAGACAGAATACGATTTTAAAACATTATTTTCATAAGATATGTATACTTAATTGAAAGCAAAAATAATGTATAAAAAATGCAGTTTACATAAATTTATTATGTTCATAAGTGCACATTTTGAGTCAAGAAATAAATTTTTACACGTTTACTTCTAAGGTACATGTAAGACAATCCTTTCTAAGTCTATTAATTTTTTGTCAAATGATTCATTATAATTTCTTATTGACTATTAAAATGGCACAAAGGTTCATGAAATAATTTCGAAATACCGTATAGCAGGTTATTTTAGCGGGTTGCTAATTTTGGCTTATTTTGGTGTTTTGATGGCAGCCCGCTAAAATTTCAATCGCTAAAATATTTAGTACTCTTTTTCGTGTTCATCTGCAAAGAGATGAAACCCTATGTCCGCTAAAATAAATTACGCCAACATTTTTGGCATACAAAACGCCAAATTTTACACCCGCCAAGAAAACCCGCTATATACGGTACTAGACTCTAGGTACAGTCAGTTATAGACAAAAATTCTTCACTATCATTATGAAGCTTAAATTTAATGTACCGTTTTACAAGTATGCAGAGAGAGAGAGAGAGAGAGAGAGAGAGAGAGAGAGAGACAGAGAGAGAGACAGAGAAAGAGAGAAATGACTACAAAGATATTCTTACAGAAAGTCTCTGCTTGCGTGGCCTCTCTTTTAGAAATTAAGTTACATTTAGTCTTTATTTTTTTTTCATTAGAATTTAAGTTATGCAAGAAATCAAAAATATGTATATTGTTCTCTTACATGTGCTTTATATGCGCTCAGATTATGTTATAGTATTTTAAAATATACTCTTTTAGACGAAATCATGAAAAATAAAGATGTCTTCTGCATCAATATTTGTCTGAGAAAAAAATATATTTTTAGGAATAAATCATTTCTTGAACTTAACTGTGTAATTATGACCGTCTTACATCGATATAATAAAAGTAATAATGTTTTCCCAATTTAAAAATTTCTTATTGTCTATGAGATCCCTATCCGCGGGTTTCGTCTATGATTCTCAGGGACTTCACTTGTCTCAGGTACACATATACCTAGAAGAATAATTACCTTCGCCCCTAACTCTGTACATTAAATGTTAATTAATCTGCAAATTCGGGAAGTTCTGAACCCTCTCTCCGATCCTTTCGAAATCTACGCTTGTGGACGAGGAGTAAATAAAAAATGAACTCTTCGAACACAATAAAAAACCTATCTGGTTTTATAACGTTAATTATTTTTTCTTTAAGTTAAATGTAGAAAATTACCAGAAAGAGGATGACTTTGTTTCTGAGACCAATTTTTTTTTTTTTTTTACAAAAAATATATTTTTGCGATTTTTTTTTCTTCAAAAGAGACGATTTTAATGGATCTCCCGCCTCCATATAAATATAATGGCAGTGTCCATGTTTTGCTATGGTAAACGCAAAATATGGGTCAGACCAAAAAGTAAAATAAGACACAAAGACCAAAGCGTAACAGAGGGACGGACGGACATCCCGATTACTATATACCCTCCCACTTTTCAGGCAGGGGTATAAATATATAGCTACATGTATATATGTATAGTCGAGTTACAATACCTTATACATACAATACAATAATCAAATGTGTGTGAATGCTTTGTGAAAACGTAAGACATGGTGGTCGAAGAAATTTCTATTAAGAAAATCTTTTCTTCTGAGAAGACTTAATTAAGAATGTTGTTACTCCAATCAACTACGCCCCCAAGTGGTTGTAACACCCCCCCCCCCCTTCATAGTATGTATAATTTAATAATACAATGTTTGTATTTAAGAGACTGCTTAGAACCAAAATTTTTCTTTAGAATTCGCTTACTTGTTTTAAAATTAGTTAAATTACTTAATTTAAACTTTACGCCCAAACTTACGCCTACCCATGAGTAGACGTCGAGTTTTGGCCTGAATTTAGTCAGGTGTAACGATATGCTCTTTAATGAAACGCAACTCTTCGTGCTAGTCCTGACTTTACACCGGCGTAGCGCTACGACTGGGCGTACGACCTTTGATGAAACGGGCCCCTGGGTATTAAATTATCTGTCATTAAATCTATCATAAAATTTGGCAAAAACCAAATGTATTCTGAAAAGCCTGAGAAAAAATAGCCTTCTAAGCTGAAAATGAACACTATTTTAGTAATACTGAGAATCTATACATTGAATTTTAACAATTATTCTAAAATTCAGAAAAATGACGTTACTTTCAAATGATTTCATAGCTAATTAAATTTTAAACGCCAGAAAAATAACATTTTTTTGAGTGCAGAAGGGTCAAATAACTGACTATGCGAATTAATTTGAAAGTAATTTTGTTGTCACAAATTTTAATTGAGTACTTTTGATGAAAAAAAGAAACTGTATTTGTGCCACTAATTTATCGAAATGTAAATTTTAAGGAAGAACTTTGAAAATTGATTCATGTGTAAGACATTATTACAATACAAAAAGGTCGCATTAATTGCTCTGTTGTGCTAAAAGAAGAGCACTGACCCTGATTTTTAGTTTGATTTTAGTGTAGATTAAAAAAAAAATAATATACTTGACAAAAATCCTCAATAATATTGATATCAGGATCCTACTCCTTAAGTCTAGATAAAATTAGAGTTCAATATCTTGGCGTTTTATTGAACGCCGAGTTTGCATTACTTCTACATACTTGTACATATTTCAAAACAGTCTGAATACTAGCGCTTTAACAAATATCGAACGTCCCGGTCTAAACAAAAAAATGTCAACAGCTCTTAAAACAGCAAGCTTTTGACGAGTCGAGGCGAATAGGTAAGATGCTGTTTTTTTTTCATACAAAATTAATATTTCTAATAGATATATAGAACACACATATTAACCACAATCAAATTTGTTCAAAACATATCATAACGCTATATGGGTGACCATGGTAACTAGTGCTTGTTTCGTTTAATTTTTAATATATCCTTAATCTATAATTAATGCTGTGATCGCTATAACATATATTTACACGTACATGTATATTTATTTTGTTTATCTTAAGGAATTTTCTTTTTTCAAAATGCGTGCTGAGTAATTTCTTATTTTATATTTCAGCAGACTGTGTTTCTATATGTATCATAGACAGTCAACATGGACATGCTAGGAATCAGCACTCAGTGTAAAGTACGAGAGTGCTTTAAATGTGCAGGAGACACGGAATTCTTCTGCAAGACGAGTAAACATGACCTGTGTCTACATTGTAAAGAGAGACATGTAATTGATTTAAATACCATCTATCATGACGTTGTGATTTACCGTGAGAAGTATGAATATGTCCCAAAACAAGAGACCTGTGTAAGACACCCAGATGAAATGTATCGAATGTACTGTCAAACATGTGAACTTCCTGTCTGTTTTCAATGTAAAGAACACAGAAAACACAGATTACTGGACATCAGAGCATCATATGAAACAAACCGTCAACAGCACAGAGAAATTATTCGTAACATTAGAAGTTATATTCTCTATGAGAGATGTTTTCTTCTGACTCGAATCAAATCTAATATAAAGAATTGTCCTGTGGAAATCTCTGAAAGTCAGGTAGAAATGTCAATGAAAGCCCAGAGACTAAAAAACCTTATAGACACTGTGATATGTGATATTAAAATCAAGCAGAAATCTTTTATGATGCATAGATTAAATCAACAGAAGAAAATAATGAAAGGACACATTGCACGCATAGAGAAGTATAGTCACAGATTTGAACAATTAGCAAAAAAGTCAGTAAAATTCCTCTCATTTTTGAAAAAAACTCATGTCCAAAAGATAAAGGGTACCTCAAATCTTACACAACAAACCTTGTTCTCCGTGACTAAAGTAATCAACTTTGACGATGTTATAACATGTAAAAGGCTACTGAGTAAAGTTCAAATCATAGAGACTGCAAGAAAAATTCTGAGCAATGAAGATATGATGTACCTGTTGTCTAGCCCCATGTTACTTAGATCTGTCACGGTTAAAGATGTTAGATGTGTGAGACACATTTCCCATGTGACATCAGACAAGGTCTGGGTCAGTGACAAGGACAATATTGTGTTAATAAACACTGAAGGTGATACACTATATAGTCTGAAAGGTTTAAATGTTTCAGGTCTGAAGTGTGTACACACGGTGAACGTGACAGGTGAACTCATCTATATAGACTGCTATGGTAATATAAACACATTATCCAAAGATAACAAAACACAGTTTACACTGATAGAGAAAACAGAAATATGGGAATCACGTTGCATCTTCTGTTCTCCTTCCAATGGATATTTACTTGTGATGTATAGAGATGATCCTATAGAAATGGCCAAGGTAAAACGGTATTACGCCAAAAAACGACTTATACAGACTGTTCAAAACAGACTGTATCGCAGACCTGTGTGTATCACGGAGAATCGCAATGGGGATGTTGTTGTGTCTGATATTGACCGTGTAGTGGTGACAGATCGTAGAGGTAGACATCGGTTCTCCTACACAGGTCCTCCATCAGGATCAGGACTGGCACCTCAAGGAATCTGTACAGACGTGATGTCACATATCCTGGTGTGTGATGATAACACGAACTCAGTGCAGATGATTGACAAAGATGGCCACTTTCTGTCACTTATATTGACACCACAACAAGGGATAAACAGACCAGTGTCCCTGTTTTATGAAGACAAAACTAACTTACTCTGGGTAGGATCATTGTTGAACAACACAGTGTGTTTATACAGATACATTGAGAGAAAACACTTAATTTGACTGGATTCTGCAGTTAGTAAATTAAATACTTTTTCGCAGAAATACACGATGAAACGGCGCATTAGAATTAAGTGAAGAGCTACATGTACATGTAAAAGGTTTCTTTTTTGTACACAAAATTAAATGTGAGGCATGTTAATTTCATGATTATTTTACAAGTAAAGTTTACAGCGATATTACTCTAGAAAATTAATTGTTCGTATTTTTTCGTAAAAATAAAAGCATGTTTATAACTACAAACTTTTCTACGGAAGCGTATAAGTGCCACTTGGTCACTTTATTTTTAAATTTATACACTTGAATTTGTAAAATTTACACTTTTATCTGTTAAAGTTACACTTTAATCTGTGAATTTTACACTTTAATCTGTGAATTTTACACTTTAATCTGTAAAATTTACACTTTAATCTGTAAAATTTACACTTAAATATGTGAAATTTATACTTTAATCTGTAAATTTTGCACCTTAATCTGTAAATTTTACACTTTAATCTATACAATTTACACTTTAATCTGTAAAGTTAACAGTTTAATCTGTAAAATTCACTTTAATCTGTAAAATTTACACTTTAATCTGAACAACCTATACTGTAATCTGTTATAATCAAACGGTCGATTCGTGATGTTTTACCTATGACGCTTGAAAAAAAAGCATAAAACTGAGATGTTCACAATTGTTTGCATATTTTTTATATATACATGTATACTAGAATAAGCTAAATAAGGATGGACTTATATTCTTAAAAATAATGATACAGAATTCAAAATTCCTTCTATTAGAACTACATCATATTATTATCATTATTAGGGTCTTCCGTCTTCAGCGGAAGACCCTTCTATTATTCTTCGGTTTCATTTTTACCTTTATTAGGGTCTTTCGTCTTAAGCGGAAGACCCTTCTATTATTCTTCGGTTTCTTTTTACCTTTATCATTATTATTATTATTAGGGTCTTCCGTCTCCAACGGAAGACCCTTCTATTATTCTGTTGTTTCCTTTTCACTTTTATGATTAGGGTATTTTGTCTTCAGCGGAAGACCCTTCTTTTATTGTAAAGTTTCTTTTTCTTATTATGGTCTTCCGTCTTCAGCGGAAGACCTTCTTGTGATTCTTCGGTTTCTTTTTCACTTTTTTCTTCCATATTATTAAGGTCTTCCGTCTCCAACGGAAGACCTTATTGTTTTCGTTCGGTTTCTTTTTCCCAATTATTATTATTCTTACCGATTTTGTGCACGCGATTTCTCGAAAACGACTGGGTCGATTCTCATGAAACTTTGACATCTGATAGGTACTTACCTGAACCTTATTGGACATTTTTTTGGTGATGACGTCACTTCCGGTCTTGAGATATTGACAATTTCCTGATTTTGAAATGCAATTTTGTCGCAACTTAGTAGCAAAATCTGCTTAAGATATGAACTGGAGACTTATTGGAGATGATAGTTCATGACTTATAGCTTTGCAGAATCATCTTTCCGTGTGTCGTCAATACTTAGTGTCGCTACCGGAAGCGAATTTAAAACACGCAATTTTTTAACTTTTGTTTTTTGATATTTTTGTTTTTGAATTGAATAAAGACTCTTTTGCAGAAGCGAAATATGTATTTTGTTTTAAAATCGAAAAAGCCAATCTCGAGATATTAGCATTTGAAAATTCGATGCGGCGATCCCAATGGCTAAATGGTTAGCGCGTTGGATTTTCACGCGGGCGACCTTGTTTCGATCCCCCGAATGTCCAAAACATTTTATCATTTTTTTCTGCTCGATTTTTCGTTTTTTTTTAATTTTAGACGATTTGCAACAATATATTTTAAAGTTTTAATCATATGTTGCTTAATTAGGGGTCACAAGGGGCCAGAATGCTACATCTTTGACGCTTTATATCTCGAAGAGGGGGAGTATTTTGATAAGCAATATTGAACAAATGATGGCAAGAATAATGTTCTAAACAATATGCATACTTCGAATTTTTGTAAAAATGGCCCCATTAAGGACTTGTAGGGATGGCCCCTAAATATTTCCATTCAGCATATCTCCATAACGGAAAGTAATCTCTGAATAAATGTTGAACCAAAAAGATTTAAAATCACAAGACCTTTCATTTGATATCAAGAAAAAGGGGCTGACTCCTCAAATTACGGACTCAGAGGGGCCAAATACATTACAGAAGCAAAGATATTCATCTTAACAATTCGCAATAGTATATTGTAAAATTTTGATCATATGTTATGTAATTAGGGGTCACATGGGGCCAGAATGCTAAATATTTGACGCTTTATATCTCGAACAGGGGAGTATTTTCTTAAGCCATATTGAACAAAAGATGTGCAAGATATTGTAATATTAATCAGAAAAATTAAATTTAATGAAGGAAAAGTTAATGTCATTCTCTTTTTACAGATAGCTCAGTCAAAATCACATCTCATCTTATCGAGAAATTCAACGGAAGACCTACTCGTTGCTCGCAACGAGATCGTATCCAGTTAAGGTCTTCCGTCTCCAACGGAACACCTTAATGTTTTCGTTCGGTTTCTTTTTGCCTATTATTATTATAATTCTTACCAATTTTGTGCACGCGATTTCTCAAAAACGACTGGATCGATTCTCATGAAACTTTGACATCTGATAGGTACTAATCTGAACCTTATTGAAAATCTTTTCTCTTGATTAGGTCACTTCCGGTCGTGAGATATCGACTATTTCCTGATTTTAAAATGCAATTTTGTCTGAACTTATTACGGAAAATTGCTTAAGATATGAACTGGAGACTTATTGGAAATGATCGTTCATGACTAATAGCTTTGCAGAATCACCCTTCCATGTGTCGTCAATACTTCCGGTCGTTACTGGAAGCGAATTAAAAAACGCAATTTTTTAACTTTTGTTTTTTGATATTTTTGTTTTTGAATTGAATAGAGACTCTTTTGCAGAAGCGAAATATGTAATTTGTTTTAAAATCGAAAAAGCTAATCTCGAGATATTTGCATTTGAAAACTCAGAGGTGATTCCAATGGCTAAATGGTTAGCGCGTTGGATTGTCACGCAGGCGACCCGGGTTCGATCCCCCGTGTGTCCAAAAATAATTATCAATTTTTCTGCTCTTTTTTCGATATTTTTTTAATTTTAGACGATTTGCAACAATATATTTTAAAGTTTTAATCATATGTTGCTTAATTAGGGGTCGCAAGGGGCCAGAATACTAAATCTTTGACGCTTTATATCTCGAAAAGGGGGAGTATTTTGATAAGCAATATTGAACAAAAGATGGCCAGAGTAATATTTTAAACAATATTCATACTTTGAATTTTTGTAAAATGGTCCCATTAAGGACTTGAAGGGATGGCCCCTAAATATTTCAATTCAGCATATATCCACAACGAAAAGAAATCTCTGAATAAGTGTTGAACAAAAAGTCTTTGAAATCACAAGACCTTTCATTTGATATCAAGAAAAAGGGGCTGACTCCTCAAATTAGGGGTTCAGAGGGGCCAAAAGTCTTTTATCTATAAATCTCTAATGATCAATATTTTGTTATACATTACTGGGGCAAAAGTATTCATCTTAACGATTTGCAACAATATATGATAACATTTGGATCATATGTTACTTAATTAGGGGTCACAAGGGGCCAGAATGTCAAATCTTTGACGCTTTATATCTCAAAAAGGGGGAATATTTTGATAAGCAATATCGATCAAAAGATGGTCAGAATAATGTTCTAAACAATATTCATACTTTGAATTTTTGTAAAACGGCTTCATTAAGGACTTGTAGGGGTGGCCCCTAAATGTTTATGTGAAGCATATCTCCAGAAGGAAAGGAAATCTCTGAATAGGTGTTGAACAAAAAGTCCATGAAATCACAAGACCTTTCATTTGGTATCAAGAAAAAGGGGCTGACTCCTTAAATTAGGGGCTTAAAGGGGCCAAAAGTATTGCATCTGTACCTCTTTAATGATCAATATTTTGTTATACATTACAGAAGCAAAGATATTCATCTTAACGATTTGCAACAATATTCATGTATTATAAAATTTTGGTCATATCTTACGTAATAAGGTGTTGCAAGGGGCCAAAATGCCATATTATGTTCCCCAAACGAAGTTGGGGAACATATTGTTTTTACTCTGTTTCTTATTATGTTCCCCAAACGAAGTTGGGGAACATATTGTTTTTACTCTGTTTTTAGGTCACCTGAGTAACTCAGGTGACCTATTGCTATCCGTTTTCGTCCGTCGTCGTGTGTCGTGTGTCGTGTGTCGTGCGTCGTGCGTCGTGTGTTAACATTTGAACATTTTCAGCTTCTTCTCTGAAACCACTGAACCAATTTCAACCAAATTTAGTATACAGCATCTATGGGTGAAGGGGAACAAAATTTGTGAATTTTATGGTCCCCGCCCCCCTGGGGCCTGAGGGGTGGGGCCAAAACCACTAAAAGTATTGCAATCTTTAAAAATCTTCTTCTTTACTCCTGGACATCAAGCAGGCAAACTGTTGGCATGAATGTAATGAGCATTGAGTCCTCTACCAAAATTGTGAAATTCATGGCCCCAGGGTCAGGGGTTCTAATGCTAGGGCGGGGCTATATAGATTATACAGTGAAAATGCATGATTTCTTTGAAAATCTTCTTCTCTGCTCCTGGGTATTAAGTAAACTAACTAAGTACATAGTTATGATGAGCAAGAGTGCCTCTTCCAAAATTGTGAATTTTATGGCCCCAGGGTCAGGGGTTCTGGTGTTAGGGCGGGGCACTATTGGTTATATAGTGAAAATGCATTTATTCTTTGAAAATCTTCTCCTCTGATTCTGGGTATTAAATAAACTAACTAAGTACATAGTTATGATGAGCAAGAGTGCCTCTTCCAAAATTGTGAATTTTGTGGCCCCAGGGTCAGGGGTTCTGGTGTTAGGGCGGGGCACTATTGATTATATAGTGAAAATGCATTTATTCTTTGAAAATCTTCTCCTCTGATTCTGGGTATTAAATAAACTAACTAAGTACATAGTTATGATGAGCAAGAGTGCCTCTTCCAAAATTGTGAATTTTGTGGCCCCAGGGTCGGGGGTTCTGGTGTTAGGGCAGGGCTCTATTGATCATATAGTGAAAATGCATTAATTCTTTGAAAATCTTCTTCTCTGCACCTGGGTATTAAGTAAAATAACTAAGTATATAGTTATGATGAGCAAGAGTGCCTCTTCCAAAATTGTGAATTTTGTGGCCCCAGGGTCAGGGGTTCTGGTGTTAGGGCGGGGCTCTATTGATTATATAGTGAAAATACATTAATTCTTTGAAAACCTTCTTCTTTGCTCCTGGGTTTTATGCCAATGATCTAAGAATATATATTTATGATGAAGAAAGGTGCATCTAGCAAAATGGTTATTTTTTTATGCCCCCCCCCCCTCCTGGGTTGGGGGGGGTGGTGGTACATAGTCTGAAAATAAAATTAATGCTTTGAAATCTGCTCTTAGGTATTAATCAACCATTTTATGATAAAATTTGCAAAATTTTGAAATATGTGGCCCCAAGGTCAGGGGTTCCTTTGGGATGATGTGCACAACTAGTTATAAAGCAGAAGTGCATTTTCTCTATGTTACTCTGATCTACCTTTTGGTATTAAGTAAATAGAGTAAGCATGCTAAGTCTATAATTATGATAAGCAATGGTGCCTCTTTCAATATTGTGAATTGCGAATTTCATGGCCTCTGGTTTAAAACAGGAACCAAATTTAATAATTTGAAAGTTGTTGCACAATACTCAGGTGACCTATAAGGCCCGTGGGCCTCTTGTTTATTATGTTCCCCAAACGAAGTTGGGGAACATATTGTTTTTACTCTGTTTCTTATTATTATTATTATTATTATTATTATTATTTTTCTTCTTCTTCCTGGGTACTTTTTTGTCCGGGAATGATCTTGTAAACTGTTCGTCCGATGTAGGTAAAACCTTTTTAGGGTCAGTAGACATGTTATGTAGATTTGCGGAATCAAGGTCATTTTGCGCGCACGTGCTTGCAAGAGCGCGCACGTGCAACACGTGAAATGACCAATATAATAGATAGAGCCGCAACTTTTCTTTTTTTGATGAAATGCTTTGAAACTCATAATGTGAGGATATATTAGTAGTATAGACATGACGACATGGTCAAAATTGCAAGATCTCACGCGCATGCACATGCGCTTCGCTCTGATTGGCTGACACTAAAGTCTCAATATCTTTCTTGTGTTTTGACGAAATCCTTTGAAATTTGAAACATAGCCATGCATTATGATATCCTACAACGTGATATATAGCAATTATCATGAAAACACGTGCATGCACGTGCTCTGCAATCTGATTGGCTTAAACTTTAAATAGCTATAACTCCCTTGGTTTTCGACCAAACAGGATGGGGTTTGGAACATAGATAGATATAATAGACTCCTACAAGAAGGTATGGTCACCATGCACATGCATACACATGCGTGTACGTGCGCTGCAATCTGATTGGTTGAAACTTTAAACAGCTATAACTCCCTTGGTTTTCAACCAAACGGGGTGGGATTTAGAACAACGATAGATGTAATGGACTTCTATAAGAAGGGATGGTCACGTGCCCGTGTATGCACGTGTGTGCACGTGAAATGAGCAAAATCAAAAATACACTTGAATGAGTGTATTTTTAAAAAATATTTTTGGATTGTAGATCATGTAGACATTGAGCACATGCATTCACATGCGCACGCACGCAATGCCAAAATTTGAATGAACTTGGTACACTTCTGGGTAAACGTTGTTAAAGTCTCAAAAACAAAGAGTTTGTCTTATTTAATGAAGCTTACAGGGAATATGGCACCAAAAGGGAGTTGGGGAGCGTTTGGGGAACATCTGTAACGGTCCCCGTTACAATTAGCACTAGTTATTATTAAGGTCTTCCGTCTTCAGCGGAAGACCTTCTTGTTATTCTTCGGTTTCTTTTTCACTTTTTTTCTTACCTATTATTATTCTTTTTTTTCTTACCGATTTTGTGCACGCGATTTCTCGAAAACAGCTCAATGGATTTCCATAAAACTTTCAGGACTAATGTAACATTACTTGAACTTGATTCATTTTTTTCCGTTTTGATGACGTCACTTCCGGTCCGGAAATATTGTCGATTTTATTATTTTTGAAGGGTCAGGTTGTCCGCGAACGTTCTGAAAACTGGCCAAAGATAGAAACGTGAAAATTTCAGGTATGATAGTCCTAAGTCTATAGATGTGCAAAATGAATTTCATTTTCGGAAGTGCCGCGCGTCGGCGCTCGCTATGGCCCGAAAATTGTCCTATCGCGAATTTCAAATTTTTTACAACCTTTTCTATGATATCTTTTTACTTTGAAATATTTTGTTATAACATATAGAACAAAAGAAGTGTAGAATTCCAAGATCTTTCAAATGATATCTCGAAAAAAGGGCTGGCCCCTAAAATTAAGGGACTGGAGGGGCCATAAGTTTTTCCTTTATATCTCAAAAAGTATTGAGAATTTGTAATACATCAAAGAAGCAAAGTTGTTCAAAATTTCAAGCTTAATCCACGGGCGTCGTCAAAATACGTCCGACGACATCACTTCCGGCCAAACCGGAAGTAGTCGAAAAACGCGTATTTTGGTCATTCTTGACAAGTTTTTGGGTATCTTATGTCACTAGGAACATAAAAATAAATTTTCCGTCCGTCGTCACTTCCGGTCAAACCGGAAGTAGCAAAAAATGGCTTATTTTTGCATTAATTAACATAGATTTTGAGGATTCAACCAATTTTGGGGCGTTATTTCTCATATTCGTTAAAAATGAAAACTACTTCCGGTCAAACAGGACGGAAGACCTACTCGTTGCTTTGCAACGAGCTTTGCTCTAGTTATTCTTATTTTTCTTCCTGGGAAAATTTTGTCCGCGAGTGATCTTGTAAACTACACATCAGACTAAGGTGAAATGTTTTTAGGGTCAGTAGACATGCAATGTAGATTTGCAGAACGAAGGTCATTTTGCGCGCACGTGCTTGCAAGAGCGCGTACGTGCAACATGATAAATGACCGATTACATTGATGTAGATGTAACTTTTTAAATTTTTGATGAAATGCTTTAGAACTCATAATATAAGGATACATTAGAAGTATAGACAATATGACATGGTCAAAATAGCAAGATCTCACGCGCATGCACGTGCGCTGCACTCTGATTGGCTGAAACAAAAATCTCAATATCTTTTTTGTCTTTTGACGAAATGCTTTGAAATTTTGATTATAGCCATGCATTAGGATATCCTACAATATGATATATAGCAATTATCATGAAAACACGTGCATGCACGTCCGTGCAATCTGATTGGCTTAAACTTTAAATAGCTATAACTCATTTGGATTTCAACCAAAGACGATGGGATTTGAAATATAGATAGATATTATGACTTACTACAAGAAGGTATGGTCACCATGCACATGGATACACGTGCATGTACGTGCGCTGCAATCTGATTGGCTGAAACTTTAAACAGCTATAACTCCCTTGGTTTCCAACCAAACAAGATGGGATTTGGAACATAGATAGATATAATGGACTACTACAAGAAAGGTATGGTCACCATGCACATGCGCACGTGCGTGTACGTGCGCTGCAATCTAATTGGCTGAAACTTTTAACAGGTATAACGCCCTTGGTTTTCAAACATATGGGGTGGGATTTAGAACATAGATAGATGTAATGATCTTCTACAAGAAGGTATGGTCACCGTGCTCATGTATGCACGTGCGTGCACGTGAAATGAACAAAATCAAAAATACACTTGAATGAGCGTATTTTTATTACTTTTGGATTAAATACTTTAATTTTTAGTTTATTAAAATATATGGATTGTGTAGACAAAATGATATGGTCATTACGCACAGGCATTCGCATGCGCACGCATGCAATGCTAAAATTTGAATGAACTTCGTACACTTCCAGGTAAATGTTAAAGTCTCAAAAACATAGAGTTTGTCTTATTTAATGAAGCTTACAGGTAATATGGCACAAAAAGAGAGTTGGGGAGCGTTTGGGGAACATCTGTAACGGTCCCCGTTACAATTAGCACTAGTTATTACATGTATTATTCTTATTATTTTTCTTCCTGGGAAAATTTTGTCCGCGAGTGATCTTGTAAACTACACATCCGACTTAGGTAAAACCTTTTTAAGGTCAGTAGGGATGTTATGTAGATTTGCCGAACGAAGGTCATTTTGCGCGCACGTGCTTGCAAGAGCGAGCACGTGCAACACGTGAAATGGCAAATATAATGTATATTGCCTTAACTTTTCTATTTTTTTATGAAATGCTTTGAAACTCATAATGTAAGGATATATTAGTAGTATAGACAAAATGACATGGTCAAAATAGCAAGATCTCACGCGCATGCACGTGCGCTTCGCTCTGTTTGGCTGAAACTAAAGTCTCAATATCTTTCTTGTTTTTCGATGAAATCCTACAACTTGATACATGTATATAGCAATTGTCATGAAAACACGTGTACGCACGTGCGCTGCAATCTGATTGGCTGAAACTTTAAATAGCTAAAACTCCCTTGGTTTTCAACCAAACAGGGTGGGATTTGGAACATAGATAGATATAATGGACTTCTACAAGAAGGTATGGTCACAATGTAAATGCATACACGTGCGTGTACGTGCGCTGCAATCTAATTGGCTGAAACTTTAAACAGCTATAACGCCCTTGGTTTTCAACCAAACGGGATGAGATTTAGAACATAGATAGATGTAATGGACTTCTACAAGAAGGTATGGTCATCATGCTCATGCATGCAGGTGCATGCACGTGAAATGGGTAAAATAAAAGATACACTTGAATGAGCGTTTTTTTTTTACTTTTGGATTAAACACTTTAATAATTAGCATATCAAAATATATAAATTGTGTAGACAATATGACATGGTCATTACGCACATGCATTCACATGTGCAAGTGTGCAATGATAAAATTTGAATGAACATAGTACACATTTGGGTAAATGTTGTTAAAGTGTCAAATGCATAGAGTTTGTCTTATTTAATTACGCTTACAGGGAATATGAAGATAAAAGGGATTTGGAGAGCGTTTGGGGAACATCTGTAACGGTCCCCGTTACAATTAGCACTAGTTGTGTATGCTTTACGTCTCGAAAAGGGAGAGTATTTTTATAAACCATATTGAACAAAGATTTTCAGTATATCGTGATAAAAATCACAAACTTTAAATTTAATGAAGGAAAACTTAATGTTATTCTCTTTTAACAAATATCTCAGTCAAAATCACGTCTCATCTTATCGAGAAATTCGAGAAATACAACGGAAGACCTACTCGTTGCTCGCAACGAGATCTCATCTAGTTATTCTTTTTTTCTTATCGATTTTGTGCACGCGATTTCTCGAAAACGGCTCATTGGATTTCAATGAAACTTTCAGGACTTATGTAACATAACTTGAACCTTATACATGTATTTTGGAGTTGATGACGTCACTTCTGGTTCGGAGATATTGTCGATTTTATGATTTTTGAAGGCTCAGATTTTCCGCAGACTTTCTAACAAATGGCTTTAGATAGAAACATGAAACTTTCAGGTATGATAGTCCTAAGTCTGTAGATTTGCGTAAGGTATTTCATTTTTATCGGAAGTCCGCACGTCGGCGTTCGCTATGGTCCGAAAAATGTCATATTGCGAATTTTAGAATTTCTTACACCTTTTCTATGATACCTTTTTACCTGGAAATATTTTGTTAAAACATGTAGAACAAAAGAAATGTAGAATTCTAAGATCTTTCAAATGATATATCGAAAAAAAGGCTGGTAGCCAAAATGAGGGATCTAGAGCAGCCAGAAGTTTTTTCCTGATATCTTTAAAAGTATTGAAAATTTGTAATACATTTGTTCAAAATGTCAAAACTTAATCTATTGGTCGTCAGAAAACGTCCGGTGACATCACTTCCGGCCAAACCGGAAGTAGTTGGAAAATTCATATTTTTGCCGTTCTTGACAAGTTTTTGGGTAACATCTGTCTCCAGAAGCATAAATTTTAATTTTCTGTCCGTCGACATCACTTCCGGTGAAACTGGAAGTAGCAAAAAGGCTTATTTTTGCATTAATTAACATAGATGTAGAGAATTTAAACCATTTTTGGACACCCTTACTCATTTTTTTTAAAAAATGTAACTTACTTCCGTCAAACAGGACGGAAGACCTACTCGTTGCTTTGCAACGAGCTTTGCTCTAGTTATTTCAGCTCTAGTTATTATTTTTTTTCTTCAACGATATCTCAGTAACGGTGCAATGGATCTTTATGAAACTTTCGGAGATAAAAGGGAACAGTTTTGGCTCAAACCTGTATTTTCATTTTTTCTAATTTTACTTCAGGTCGGGAAATATGACGTAATTGCTACAATTTTTGTCTGTCCTACTCAGACAATACTGCGCAAGATAGAGATTTGAAATTTTCAAGAATGATTGAATGTGAACCTTACATGTGTAGCTGACTTTTGAAATTTTAAGAATTTGTTTAAATTTTTCAATGCAGCACTGTTAAGGCCTACTATGAGAAATCAACGGAAAATAGACGTGCAAAAAAGGGGAATTTTTTAGAACTTCTTTTCATTGTACATACTCTAATAAAGAAAATATGAGCTCAGGTAAGTTAGCCTTTCGTTTTGACAAGACATGTCAAATTCATTATCAAGGATCCTTGCGGTTGGCGGTACTCTTTAGATCTCTTTGATCTTTGGTGGATATCCTTTAATATCTGTAAAACTTCCTAACTCTTTCATTTCTTGACCGATTTTAAAACTTTTTAAATCATCAAATAGATCTTTTTGAGAGCTTTTCAACGATATATTTCTTTGGATTGTAAATGCACTAATAAAGAAACTATGAACTCAGATATGTTCACATTTTGTTTTGACAGAACATGTCAAACTCATTATCAAGGACGCTTGCGGTTAGAACTGATGGCTGTACTCTTCGATCCTTAGATCTGAAAAAAAATATTACAGTGTAATTGGAAATTCTCGTAGGTCAAAAAGAGTGAAATTTAGACAATTTCAATTTTTCAAAAAAAAAAAAAAAAAAATTAATTGCTTCCAAACGTAAAACAAAGACTACTTATGCATTTTGAAAGTTTGAAAACATTAGACCATGTGTTTTGAAATCTTACAAAGGTCAAGTAGTGTGAAATTTAATAGATTTAATCTTTTTTAAAAATTAAATGGTTCCTAATTGTTAAATATGGACTTTAAAAGATCGATAAGAGCATATATTGTGTTCTGAAATCTCTCAAAGGTCACATAGAGTAAAATTTAATCGATTCAAATTTTTCAAAAAAATTAAATTGCTTCCATATGTCACAAGAAAGACCGTTCCGGTATTTAGAATGATCGAGGACATCAAACACTGTGTTTTGATGTTATTAAAATGTCATATAGAGTAAGATTTAAACGATTTAAAATTTTCAAAAAATTTTAATTGCTTCCAAATGTTAAAAAAGCACTTTATATGTATTTTGACAGATAGAAAACATCATACTACGTGTTTTAAAATCTTTCAAAGGTCAAATAGTGTGAAATTTAAACGATTTGAAATTTTCAAAAAAAAAATTAAATTGCTTTCAAATGTCAAATCAAGCACTATATGTGTATTTTGTCAGATAGAGAACATCTGTCAAATGTCAAGAACACCCCTACTAATGTTATTGTGATTTAAATTCAAGACACGTGGTTTAGGTTCTTCTATTCAAAGGTTATCGGGTAGAACCGGTTTTATAAATAAAATTGGCAGTAAACATGAGATTGCTATAGCCTGTTTCTTTTGAAAACACGTCCTGTAATAAATGTTTCCAGACCTTTCTGAAAGACTTTCATGATTTTCAACAGAAAAGGGGTGGCTAAAGGAGGTTGTGTTTAAATAACAATATTATATCTTATACTTTTCGGCGAAAATTAGAGCTCAAAAGTGACCGATTCGCTGATAAAAAAATATGCATTATCATCTACACTGACAAACCTTTGTTTGCCTTATATGGCTATTGTTATAAATGCGCACAGAGGATCTTACCACGAGCAAATGACCAATCGTTGAATGAAAAGCAGAGTTTACGCCAAATACATGTTTACATTTTACTTCGAACACGTAGTTCAGGTCAATCTACGATCGTGTTAATGGACTGCAAAAAAAAAGTTCTTACGAACTAAATACAAAGAAAAGAAACTTTTAAAGATGTTATACGGGCGTTTTTAATTTGTTGTTAAATAGAAAAAAATGTTTAATAAAATGTAGCTTGTGTCTAGTTCAGAACACCAGCGCTTCAAGGGTAAGGAAAACGAGCAGCATCTCTTATGCATTTAAATGGACAAAACTTTGTTTACGTTCGTGATCACGTGTTCGGCCAGGGAATTCACCTGGTAATTGTATTCACCGATAGTACAAAAATACACCAAAGGCTTTTTTCAAGATTTTTGTCAATTTTGAGATTTTTGGCTACGAAAACAATGCTTATCACTGCTTTATAATGCATGAAAAATTCTTGCTGATTATTAAATGGTTTTCTAATTATTTAACAATAATCAAACATAAATAAACACTAACACATGTGAATGTGCCGTTATTGAAGCTTCTGATTTGGTCTGTAACTGCCTGCTTCTGAAAGGAGCAATAAATCACTGTGACCACTTGGGGAATTCTTCACTAGCCACACAGATGTTATCAGTAATTAAACTGCAGGGACTCTAGATTTAGGGAAGGAGATCTAACAGGTCATTAATGACTATGAAATAGGAGGTGGAGCTTAGCTCTTGCCATTTTGCCGGGAAATCTAACGGGTAACATTGAAAGACAAATGGATGTAACTTTTGAATAAGAAGATTTATCAAAAATCTGAGATACGGTTTTAAAGTTCAATCTTCATTGAGGCAAAATTTTGACTTTGAGAGGTGGAATACAAAAAAGTTGATTTATAAAACATAAATGCACTAATATTTACATTAAAATATTAATAATTTTTTAATAAGATAAAAATGAAAATCTAAATTAAGATCATTAAATAGTGAATTTAACAAGCTTTCAAATGATATATATTTTTAATATGTTATCTTTGTTAATGAAAAAATTACAAGCAAATCAAATTTTGCCCTTTGGAAACCTTTGGTGTATCCTTAATACAGACGCAAATCGCTTTTGCAATATGACTTTCAGAAACCTAAACTTCCGCCGTTTATTTAACAAATGATTTGTTTGTCATTATGAGCATGAAAATAATATTTTAAAAATGCTTTTCATTTACCAGTAGATTTTCCTTTTTTCAAGCGAAAAATTCCTGTAGTATTCGTAGTAACCCATAATGCAATACTCATTCAGCTTATTGGTCAGTTAAAATCATGCTAGTGCCTCATTTGCTCATCTGACGCCAAAAAAACATTGCCATGCAAAAAATATTTGTCCAAAAAGAAATTTTAATTCATAACTGCAGAAAATTGTATCATAAAGAATATTTATTGAAGTTTGAATGAATGTAAAAGAGATCGATTGATTGAAGTACATGTCTACAGACATTATCAGCTGATTCTAGAAACGCAACATAACTTTTCTGTTTACCATGCCTCCACGTGCTAGTAACTTCCTAGCTACATTTCCGTGAATAATTTACCCTCTCTCACTGAGGTCTCGCTAACTCTCGCCAGAACCACTGCCAGAGCTACTCTGAACTCATCGGGTTTTATAATTTGCAGAACACCGAAAAATAAAAGGTTCCAAACACATTAGTAGGGTGAAGAAGAGTGAGATTTTAACGATTTAAATTTTTCAAAAAATTTAAAGTGCTTCCAAATGTTAAAACAAGCACTTTATACGTATTTTGACAGATAGAGAACATCATACTACGTGTTTTAAAATCTTTCAAAGGTCAAATAGAGTGAAATTAAAGCGATTTGAAAATTTCAAAAAAATTAAATTGCTTTCAAATGTAAAATCAAGCACTATTTGTGTATTTTGTCAGATAGAGAACATCTTACAACGTGTTTTGAAATTTAAACGGTTCAATTAAAAAAATTAAATTGCTTCCAAATGTAAAATCTAGTACTATATTTGTATTTTGACAGATTGAGAACACCATACAATGTGTTCTGAAATCTGTCAAAGGTCAATAAGATGAGATTTTAACAATTTAAATTTTTCAAGAAATTTAAATCGTTTCCAGATTTACAATCAAGTGCTACATCTGTATTTTGACAGATGGAGAACATCATCAAATGTGTTTTGAAATGTCTCAAAGTCAAATATAGCGAGATTTAACAATTTAAATTGTTCAAAGATTTAAATTGCTTCCAAATGTAAAATCAAGTACTATAACAGATTTCAAAACACATTGTATGATATTCTCCATCTGTCAAACTGTCAAAATACAGATCTACATGTAGTACTTGATTTTTACATTTGGCAGAATTTTTTGAAAAATTTAAATCGTTAAAATCTCAGTCTTCTTGACCTTTGAGAAATTTCAAAACACATTGTTTGATGTTCTCCATATGTCAAAATACAGATATAGTACTCGATTTTACATTTGGAAGCAATTTAAATTTTTTGAAAAATTTAAATCGTTTAAATCTAACTCTTTTTGACCTTTGAGAGATTTCAAAACACATTGTATGATATTCTTTATCTGTCAAAATACAGATGTAGCACTTGATTTTACATTTGGCAGGTATTAATTTTTTTTGAAAAATTTACATCGTTTAAACCTCCTTCTATTTGACCTTTGAGATATTTTAAAACACATTGTATGATGTTCTCCATATGTCAAAATACAGATTTGGTACTCAATTTTACATTTGGTAGCAATTTAAAATTTTAGCAAAAATTTAAATTGTTTAAATCTCCCTCTTTTTGACCTTTGAAAGATTTCAAAACATATTGTATGATATTTTCCATCTGTAAAAATACAGATGTAGTGCTTGATTTTACATTTGGCAGAAATTTAAATTTTTTGAAAAATTTAAATCGTTTAAATCTCCCTCTATTTGACCTTTGAGATATTTCAAAACACATTGTCTGATGTTCTCCGTATGTCGAAATACATACATGGTCCTGGATTTTACATTTGGAAGCAATTTATTTTTTTTTTTTTTTTTGAAAAATTTAAATCGTTTAAATCTTACCCTTTTGGGCCTTTGAGAAAATTCAAAACACATTGTATGATATTCTTCATCTGTCAAAATACAGATGTAGTACTTGATTTTACATTTGGCTGAAATTTAATTGTTTTGAGAAATTTAAAGCGTTTAAATTTTCCTCTATTTGACCTTTGAGATATTTTAAAACACATTGTTTGATGTTCTCCATCTGTCAAAATACAGATTTGGCACTGGATTTTACATTTGGAAGCAATTTAAATTTCTTGAAAAATTCAAATCGTTTAAATCTCCCTCTATTTGACCTTTCAGGTCCTTTCAAGTCAGGAAGTATCTTCCGGAAGTGCTTGGTATGGAAGCTCGGTAGGGGACGAAATTTAGGACACGAATCATGACTGATTTTTGAGACATTTTGAATCATATCTTTTTAAGTATAATTATTTTCTTATAATATACTGAACAATATTTGTGCAGTACTACAAGATCTTTCATATGATAACAAGAAAAAAGTGCTGACTCATCACATTAAGGGCAAATAGGGGCCAACAGTTTCTATTCAGTAACTCTTTAACGGTAAATATTTTGTTAAATATTACTGAAGCAAAAATGTTAACCTTTTTAATAAACAATTATATAATATAATTTTTATGTCGAATGGTACATAATTAGGGGACACAAGGGACCATAATGCAAAAACTTTGATGCTTTATATCTCGAAATTGAGAAATATTTTGATAAGTACTGTTGAACAAAAGATGTCCAAAATAATGTTCTGAACAATAGGCACCCTTTCATTTTTCGCTAAATGTCCCCATTAAGGAGTTGGAGGGTTGACCCCTAAATATTTCTTTTGCAAATAACTCGAAAACGAAAAACAATCTCTGAACACTTGTTGAACAAAAATGGTTTTAAAGCAGGAGATCTTTAAAATGATTTGAAGAAAAAAAGGGTTGGCCCCTCACATAAAGGGCCACGAGGGGCTAGAATTCGAATTTATGACTATTTAACCATTAACCTGATAATGTTGGTAGGTGACAGGCGCTTTCAAACAGTAGTAACAGCGCACTAGTTTTCTACTACGTGATATAAGATATCTGTAATTATTGCTGTTTGCGCTAAAACATATATGTATGTACCTGTATATTTTGTTCATATTAGGAAATTTACATATTTTTCTTTTAAATTCAAGATCCTTTCATCCTGAAGAAACTGTCACTTTAACTGTATGTAATTTGTTATTTTATATTTCTTCAGATTGTATTACTTCTTGTAAAATAGACTATCAATATTATGGATGTGGTAGGATTCAGCACCCTGTGTGAAGTACAACAGTGTTTTCAATGTCACAGGGGCACAGAATTCTACTGTAACACGTGTAAACATGACCGGTGTCTAAAGTGTAAAGAGAGACATGTTACTGATTTGAATACCATCTACCATAACATTGTGATTTACCGTGAGAAGTATGAATATTTCCCAAAATAAGAGGCCTGCGTGATACATCCAGATAAAATGTATGAAATGTACTGTCAAGCGTGTAAACTTCCTGTCTGTTTTAAATGTAAAGAACACAGAAAACACAGAATACTGGACATCAGAACATCATATATAACAAACCGTCAACAGCACAGAGAAATCATTCATTACATTAGAAGTAATATTGGGTAGACTTTAATTTACCGGTCCCCAGATCCGCAAGATCCTCGCGCTCATTGGATTATGACGTAACAACTACGTCACGCTACTGAAATGGGTTAAATTTGCAAACTATTCGACTGATTAGGGTTAGTCTTGCACCCACCTGAGATATTAGGGTTAGTCCTTGCACTAGTATTCGACTGATTAGAGTTAGTCTCGCATCCATCCGAGAGATTAGGGTTAGCCCTTGCACATAATTCGACTGATTAGGGTTAGTTTAGCATCTGCCCAGGATATTTCGTCTGAACGTCTTAGTCCTTGCATTCCATCCGATGGATTATGGTTAGTGACTCGTTCTTTCTGTAATTTT
This sequence comes from Saccostrea cuccullata, assembly GCF_032062105.1. Lineage (NCBI taxonomy): Eukaryota > Metazoa > Mollusca > Bivalvia > Ostreida > Ostreidae > Saccostrea > Saccostrea cuccullata. The sequence continues at coordinate 49,484 of NW_026939902.1, forward strand.
TCAAGATCATAATTCAGCTACAAAGGCATTTCGTACGTTTGTTTACATGGAAGAATGGCTTAGTCCGAAAGAAATAACACTAAGCATGCGCCGCACGCGCTTCGTTCAGAATTATTCTTTGTCAATTTTTTTTCCATGAATAAACAATATTTATTAATTTTTTTCATAAAACAGGGTTAAAAACTTCGTTTAAAAACGAAGTTTAAAACTAAACTTTTAACCGTAGAATTCGATTTTGGGGTCAAAAGACCAAAAAACCTCGTATTTAAATTTTTTTTCGATCGCTAACGCGATCTCATACATACCGAAGTCGCCTTTGGCGACACTACATTTTAGCACGTTTTTCTGGGGACCAGTAAAGTAAAGTCGTCCAGTAATATAATCTATGAGAGGCTTTTCTTCTGAATAGAATCAAATCTAATAAAAAAAAATTGTCCTGTGGAAATCTCTGAAAGTCAGGTAGAAATGTCAATGAAAGCCCAGAGACTAAAGAACCTTATGGACACTATGATATGTGATATTAAAATCAAGCAGAAATCTTTTATGATGCACAGATTAAATCAACAGAATAAAATAATGAAAGGACATATTGCAAGCATAGAGAACTATGATCACAGATTTGAACAATTAGCAAAAAAGCCAGTAAAATTCCTCTAATTTCTGAAGAAGACTCGTGTCCTAAAGATAAATAGTACCCCAAATCTTACACAACACACCTTGCTCTCCGTGACTGAAGAAATCAACTTGGACGACTTGATTAGGTTACTAAGTGAAGTCCACGTCATAGAGACTGTGAGAAAAATTCTGAGAAATGAAGATCTGATGTACCTATTGTCTAGCCCTATGTTACAAAGATCTGTCACGATGAAAGGTGTAAGAAGTGTAAGACACATTTCCTGAGTGATGCCAGACAAGGACGTGGACAGTATCATGTTAATAAACATAGAAGGTGATACACTATACCGTCTGACAGGTTTTAATGTTTCAGGTCTAAAGTGTGTACATACGGTGAACTTGACTTGTGATCTTATCTTTATAGACTGGTATGGTAACATGAACACATTATCCAAAGATTACAAAACACAGTCTACACTGATAAAGAAATTAGAAATATGGAAATCACGTTGCGTCTTTTGTTCTCCTTCAAATGGAGATTTACTGGTAGTGATGTTTAGAGATGATCCTATAGAAATGGCCAAGGTAACACGGTATAACGATAAAGGGCAGCTCATACAGACAGTACAAAACAATAACAAAGAGCGGAGACTGTATAGCAGACTTTGGTATATCATAGAGAACCGTAATGGAGATGTTATTGTATCTGATGTTGACCGTGTAATTGTAACAGATCGTGGAGGTAGACATCGGTTCTCCTACACAGGGCCTCCTTCAGGATCAGGACTGACACCATTAGGAATCTGTACAGATGTGATGTCACACATCCTTGTGTGTGATGAAAATACCAATACAGTGCAGATGATTGACAAAGATGGCCACTTTCTTTCACTGATATTGACACAACAATTAGGTACACACAGACCCGTGCCCCTGAGTTATGGTAACAAAACTCACCTACTCTGGGTAGGGTCATGGTTTAACAACAGAGTGCATGTATACAGATATATGGAACGCCATGGCTGCCGTATGTTAGATGATTTTATTATATGCTGTGGTTCTATAATTATATGCTGTGGGTCTTTTATTATATGCTGTGGTTCTATAATTATATGCTGTGGATCTATTATTATATGCTGTGGGACTATAATTATATGCTGTGGGTCTATAATTATATGCTGTGGATCTATTATTATATGCTGTGGGTTCATAATTATATGCTGTGGATCTATTATATGCTGTGGTTTCATCATTATATGTTGTAGGTTTTTAATTATCTGCTGTGGGTCTATTATTATATGCTGTGATTTCATTATTATATGCTGTGGGTTCATAATTATATGATGTGGTTCTTTTATTATATGCTGTGGGTTAATAATTATATGCTCCGGGTGTATTATTATATACTGTAAACCAACTTTTATTCGCGACGACTATATTTCGCGATTTAGAAGAGATAAACTAGTTCGCGACGATTCATTTTCGCGATCAAGCCTTTTTGATCTGTTGTTTATAGACAAATATACTTTAAGGACCGGTTGGCGTCGAGAAATATTCGCGATGACGAGGCCCTAGCGAACGTCTCGAAAATTTCTCGCACGCGAATAAAAGTTGGCTTACAGTATTCTGTCGGTCTATTAGAAACTTAATATTCGAATCCGGACTTTTTGGAGTTAAGCGCATGGTGCTTGCTCAAAATGGCGGGATCTGCAACAGGGCCTACCGTAATACGAATGAGAGTACCAAATCCTCGGATGAGCACATGGCTTAATTTGTGGTGCCACAAATAAAGCCATATCTGCTCATCGGGGGATTTGGTACTCTCATTGAGCGCTAGCAACTATGTTAATCCAAATTCCTTGAATATTTCTGCATTGGAAAAATGTGAACACTACAATAGATAGACCGTACGATAACAATTTCGTTGTATCAATGAATAACTTTGTTTATTTATTGTGTAGTTTACACTTTAAAGTTAGCTATTGTGTAGTTTACACTTGAAAGATAACTGCATAATTGTAATACTTCAAATTTTTCCTTTTTTCTGACGGAAAAGCCCGAGTCATTATCTGATTGTTCTAAACAAAGACAAGGGAGATTTATTTTTTTGCCAGCGCTCTGCTTCACGGTCGGGCATTCTGGGAAAACTTCACAAGGTCTAGCTGTCAGTGAAAACGACCAAAGGTAGATCGTACTATAAGAATTTCGTTGTGCCTGTGACGCCATCGGAATTTTCAGTACCGTTTTCGGTTCTTCATTTATGCTGCGCCGTTCTCTTCCGGTTTTCGTTGAGCAGTCTGAGGTAGACATTTTTTCTCGTGAGACTGGGTCGCAGTCCATCAACATTTACCCCCAACAGCGTCTGGGACGTTCACTGGTTCCGTGGTGCAAAGGCGCAACGATGTATGTGTTTTTTTCTTATTTGTAAAGTTTGTTTGTATGTGTATCAAATTATTTTCTATCATTTTTCGGAAAATTTGACTAGGAATTTTGGCATAGTGTGTAAGATATGTATGAGAGTGAATTCTAAATTTTCTAATAATTATAAGTAAAATATTGTTTTGTTATTTCAGTTGTTACCATACGTACATCATATCATCATGCTACAAGTTTAGTAAGGTATGAAAACTGCTGGGCGTTTTTATTTTAATCCTGTGGCAGAACAGCAACAAATCGTTTATTTACCACCTCAACCATCCTGATTGTAATCTATCATGACGATGGATGTCAGATGCCTGTGAAGCTGGGACTTCCAACTGACTACCCCCTCTTTTGACCCAAATCTGCGCTGGCGGATCTTCGTGGTATTTCTAGTGTTCCTGGACACTGTGTGTACATATGTGCAAAACACTGATCTCATTTGTGTCATATCAGTAACTTTATGAATTACATTATGCTGACATTGTTTAAATTGAACAATAATACAGTCAATATACATTGATCATGCTCAGTATCGACACCATATTATATTGTCAAACATGTTTGTGATCTGTTGGTGTCAGATTATTTTCTCAATAGCATATCATTTTGTCAATGCATTGGTACTTTGAGAGAAATGTTATTGATTTCTATTTAATATTATCAGTATGGATGCTGAAGGAAAACCCACAGTCGATGTAAGTGAAAGTGAGAAAGAGTCACTTCTTACAGAGGAAGGTGAGGAAAAAAGACTAAAAACAAGGACAGAAAAAGGCATGGAACAATTTTTTACATTTCTTAAGAAATATAGTTCTCAGGAACAAAAGGCATGGTCAATGATTGAAGAAGTGTTAGTCGACATAGATGAAAATATAGAACAAAAAAATTTCAAAGACTTACGTAAACTTAAAACAGAAGTTCAACAACTTAAACTTGCTTATTCCGATTGTGCAAATGACTTTATATCTTTTCTTAAAAGAACAAACACAAGAGAAACCATTGAAGAATATTCTGTCCAAGAACCCAGGTTCCAGAAACTTTCTCAAGTCATAGACCAACTCATAAACCGAATCGAGGATGCCCTGCTGGATGCAGCGGAAACCATATCGAGGGCAAGTGGTTCCGAAGGATCTCGATCGCAAACTAGAAGTTCTGTCAGCGGAACGTCAAAGTCTCAACGTGTTCAGTTACGTCAGAAGGCAGAAGCAGAAAAAACTAAATTAGCGTTTATAAGAAAACAAGTGGACCTCCAAACAGAGAAGTCAAAAATCGAAGGACAAATTCAAATTCTGGATCAAACGTGTACAGCAGCAATTGCGGATGCGGAAGCTAGAGTGCTTGAGAAAGTAGAAACTGAAAGTAAAAGTGTACGGAATTCAATCTTAGATGAATTACCGAGTGATAAAAGGCAACGAGTTGCGGACTATGTAGCTAGTGTTTCTCAGGAACAAGACTCTAGTGTTGAAGCACAGGTGAACCCCAAATTTGTTCAACCAAAGGAGGCTTCCCATACTCAACCTAAGAAGGATTCGATGGAATCGGTCATTAAATTTCTGTTAAGGAAGGAAGTCTTGTTGTCGCGATTTAAAAACTTCAATGACGAACCAGAAGCTTACAACGCATGGAAGTTAAACTTCACTTCGATTGTAAAAGACTTGAACATTTCAAACTTTGAAGAACTTCAGTTACTCGTACGATGGTTAGGACCAGAGTCCTCCAAACACGCAGCAGACATACAACAAGCAAATGCTGAAAATCCTCGAGAGGGACTACATCAAATATGGTCAAGATTAAATGAAAGGTATGGGGCTATCGAACTCATTGATGATTCATTGAAATCGAAGGTAGCTGCTTTTCCGCAACTTTCAACAAAAGATCCAAAAGAACTTTACAAACTCTCTGATCTCCTGACGCAAGTTGATGGTGTGAAAAAGAACCCTAAATATTCAGCAGCATTATCCTACTATGACACCTCTCTTGGAATTGCACCAATAGTAAGCAAACTTCCTTATCAGTGGAGAGAGAAATGGATATCCAAGGCTTCAGAGTACAGGGAGCGTTATAGTGTTCCATACCCACCATTTACATTCTTTGTGAAATTTGTTCAAAACTTATGTCGTGTGAGAAATGATCCTGGATTTCAGTTCAGTGAATCAACAAAGAGAGACATAAAACTCCAAACCACTGGACCGATTCGTTAAAAAAAAACTGATGTTAGGCTTAGCAAGTCAACAGGCAAAGAAAACCATGTCTTTTAGAACACAGAGTTGAATCAAATCATAATATCAAAGACTGTCGTAAGTTTCGTACCCTTCCTATTGGTTCAAGGAAAAAGCTTCTCAAGGAAAATGGAATTTGTTTCAGATGTTGTGATTCCAAGGAACACTTAGCACGAGACTGTAACGTGAAGCTTAAGTGTGATGTGTGTCAAAGTGACAAACATTGTAGTGCCTTACATGTTAACAGTACCCAGGGCGGGGAGGATAAGGAGAATTCGTATGGCGGGGAGAACAGTACACCATCATCTTTTACAACAAACTGTACTCAAGTCTGTTCACCTGTATTCAGTGGCAAATCTTGTGCAAAGATTATCTTAGTGAACATTTTTCCAGTTGGTCGAGAAGATCTAAAGAAAAGAGCATATGTGATTCTTGACGATCAAAGCAGCAGAACACTTGCAAAGGCATCATTTTTTGACAACTTTGGAATCCAGGGACAAGACATTTCATATATATTGTCATCATGCAGTGGTTCAGCCATGGTCTCAGGGAGACAGGCCTTTGATTATGTAGTATCTGCAATACAGAGTGGTGAACAAATATACGTACCATCAATTATTGAATGTGATGAAATCCCAATTTCATACGAGGAGATCCCAACCCCAGCTGTAGTGAAACCATACAAACATTTATCAGACTTGGAGTATGAGATCCCACTAATAGACGATGAAGCGGAAGTGCTTCTTATTGGACGTGATGTTCCTAATGCTCATCATGTGCTGGAGCAAAGGATTGGTAATCCAAATCTACCTTTTGCACAGCGACTTCCTTTAGGCTGGGCCATTATAGGGGAATGTTGCTTAAGCAAAGTACACAGACCTCAACATGTGGTTGTGAACAAGACTCAGATTTTACCGTCTGGACGAGGAACTCACTTTACCCCATGTTCATGAAATCTAAGAATCTCAACGTATCAAGATGATATAGACAATCATTTTTCAAATGAGAAGGGAATTCAGCTTTCCCAGATTTTTGAACGCACCAAAGATGATAATATTCCGGAAATGTCAATCGAGGACAGAGAATTCTTAGAAATTATGGAGAAAAAGTGCCATAAAGACAAGACCGGACATTGGTCAGCTCCTTTACCATTCAAGTCAAACAGAGATAGACTACCTAACAACAAAGAGCAAGCGTTGAAAAGGACATATTCATTGCTGACATCTTTTAAACGTGATCCTGTGAAAATGAACTTGGCAATAAAGTTTATGGAAAATGTGTTTAATCATGGATTCGCAGAGGAAGCTTCAGAGGTTCAGGAGGGAGAGGAATGTTGATATCTTCCCATCTTTACAGTATTCCATTCCAAAAAGCCTAACAAGATCCGAATGGTTTTTGACTCTTCAGCTATTTATCAAGGATATTCATTGAACTCTACCTTGCTACAAGGACCGGATCTTACTAACAATCTACTAGGTGTCCTTTTACGTTTTCGCAAGGAACGTGTAGCCATCACAGGAGATATAGAACAGATGTTTCATATGTTTCACATTGATAAAGAACACAGAAATTTCGTTCGTTTCATTTGGTTTAAAGACAATGATCCTACTAAGTTTCTTCAAGACTACAGAATGTGTGTACATCTATTCAGGAATTCACCATCACCCGCTGTCGCCACATACTGTCTTCACAGATGCGTAGAGGAACCTTGTGATATTGATGTGAAATATTATGTTACAAGAAACTTTTATGTCGACGACGGACTGTCATCTTATGACACAGACAATGAAGCTTTAGAAATTCTGTTACGGACACAGCAGATTCTAAGAGATAGAGAGAAAATTAGATTTCACAAATTTGCTTCCAATAGCCAAATTGTCATGGATTCTTTACCACCAGAGGACAGAGCAAAAGATGTTAGTGATGTGCATTTAGATCTACATAAAACGCCTACACAGAGAAGTTTGGGTCTAAGCTGGAATTTATCACTAGACGTATCTACCTTTTCACCCGTCATCTTGGCCGGAAAATTTATTTTTCGGGACATTACGCAACTTCAAATTGGATGGGATGATCCTCTTCCTAAGGACATACTCCTGCGCTGGCGGTCATGGTGAAGCTCTCTTCATCACCTTTGCAATGTGAAGATAGCTAGACAAAATGTACCGGTATCTTTAAAGAGTGCTGAAAGGAATGAGCTCCACACTTTTGCAGATGCGTCAGTAAAGGCTATATCTGCTGTCACATATATCAAGGTTATAAACAAGGGAACAACTTACCTAGGATTCGTAACTGGAAAATCTAAGCTGGCCCCTCATCATGGACATACAGTCCCAAGATTGGAACTTTGCGCCGCTCTCTTTGCTACTGAGATAGCTTCTTTTGTTGAAAACCAGCTTGATTCTCAGATTCACGACATGAGATTCTACACTGACAGTCGTGTCGTTTTAGGCTACCTATACAACAAGACCAGGAGATTTCATACATATGTGTCAAATCGAGTCCAACGGATACTTACCAATTCAAAGACAGAACAGTGGACCTTTGTGGCATCAGACCAGAATCCAGCTGATGTAGGAACACGTTCTATTCCTGCAAATGAACTTGCAACATCTTCATGGTTAACAGGGCCAAAGACTATTTTGGATCATAACCAACAAGATTCTTCAAAATACCCATTATTGGACCCAGATAATGACTGTGAAATCAAAAAGACTGTCACTGTTGTAAAAACAAATATACATCATGGTTTGAACACAAACATGTTCACAAGATTTTCAACCTGGAACTCTTTAATTCGAGGACTATCATTCATGCGTAGCGCTATTCGCCAGAAACTCAAGCTTCAAGAGCTCAGTCAAACAAAGCTTTACCAAAGTATGGAAAAGATTGTTATCAAAAGTGCACAGTTTGAAGCTTATGGACAGGACATAGAGAGACTTAAAGAGCATAAACCAGTCACTAAAGGTAGTCTGCTACAAAGTCTAACCCATATCTGGACAGTGAAGGTTTGCTTCGAGTAGGAGGCAGGATTCTCACTGGAGACGTATTAGCCGGAGCTAAGGGACCAATTATTGTTCCAAAGAAGTCGCATGTGGCACGATTACTTAGAACACTATCATCAGAAATCTAAACATCAAGGACGTCACATTGCAGACGGTGCTGTGCGATCTGCAGGTTATTGGGTCATGGGTGCCAAGAGACTTGTATCATCATTATTATACTCCTGTGTAATTTGTAGAAAGTTACGACGCAAAGTGGAAACACAAAAAATAGGGAACTTACCTGATTTTCCATGCAAGCAATCACCACCATTCACTTATGTGGGAGTCGACACTTTTGGACCCTGGGAGGTAACAGCTAGGAATACAAGAGGAGAAGTTGCTAATGCTAAAAGATTGGGAATCTTACATGTTTGACAAGCAGAGCAGTGCATATTGAACTGGTGGACGAGATGTCATCCAGTGCCTTCAATTCCCTAAGACGTTTTATAGCAATACGTGGCAAGGTCACCGAGTTTCATTCTGACAGAGGGACTAATTTTGTGGGGAGTACAGATGCACTTAACATTAAAGCTATCAACATAGAGTCTCAAACAGTGAAGAAGTTTATGGTGGAAAGTGGATCTACTTGGATATTTAATCCACCATATGCATCCTATTGGAAAGGATCATTGGAACAGCTCGCAGAATTTTAGATGCAATCATCATGGAGTCAAAGAAACCGCTTACACATGATGTTTTGAATACCTTTATGTACGAGGTTTGTGCCATCATCAACAGTCGGCCATTAGCTAACGTGTCTGTGGATAAAACGCAACCATCAGTTCTTTCCCCTTCAGTATTGCTGACACAAAAGACTGACGTCGATTATAGACCGTTTCAAGCAATTGATGTGAAGGACATGTACAAATCATCATGGAAACACACTCAAGTTTTAGCAAACCAGTTTTGGAAAAGATGGCAGCAAGAATACCTTTACAGTCTTCAAAGCAGGCGAAAGTGGACTTGTGCTAAGGGGAACATCAAAGTTTGTGATGTAGTGCTCTTAAAGGATTCAGATACTGTAAGATACGAATGGCCCATGGCAGTCGTTCAACGAACTTTCTCGAGTAAGGATGGACATGTTCGGAAAGTGGAACTACGCACTATTAGAAACGAAACCTGTATTACTTGTGTGAGACCTATTACCGAGATTGTACACCTGTTTACACCATCATAAGTGTGACGTTATGAAACGTCAGGCGGGTAGTGTGACGCCACCGGATTTTTCAGTACCGTTTTCGGTTCTTCATTTATGCTGCGCCATTCTCTTCCGGTTTTTGTTAAGCAGTCTGAGGTAGACATTTTTTCTCGTGCGACTTGGTCGCAGTCCATCAACATTTACCCCCAACAGCGTCTGGGACGTTCACTGGTTCCATGGTGCAAAGGCGCAACGATGTACATGTATGTGTTTCACAAGACGAAATACCACCTTTAAGCAATCGCTTAATGATAGCTTAATGGTAACTTAATGGTGCCTAAAGAAGTCAACTTCATTAAGCCACCATTAAGCCACCATTAAGCTGCAACTTAAGGTGCTTAATGTCCAAACTTCATGGTCAAAAATGGTCAAACCTCATTAAACTTTTACGTTTTAGGCATTTTATATCGAATCTTTGATCTAACTTTTTAGGTTATTTCAATGTCATTTACGCAAAATCTATTTTTTGTGATTTATAATTTTGTCTCGATCGTCATTTTTATATAACATTTCTGTCAACATGCAAAATCTCGGGCACTGAGAATAAAGTTAGCTAATAGGGGCTTGCTCCAGGTTTCTAATATTTTGTTTTAAAATCATTTACAGTATCAATAAAAGAAGAAGTTTTATCTTATTACCGCATGTGATTTTTTTAAAAATAAATAATTATTACATACGTTTTTATTATTTGTGTATATGATTTTTGTTTTAAAAAATAAATAATTATATTATTACACGCCGGGGCCAACCCCCTGTGAAATATCTTAATTTCTCACTATCGAAAATCAATTTGTTCTTAAAATTATCTTTATCCATAAACACAAAATATATATTACTTTTAATTAAAAAAAAGAGATGATATTTTTATTTCGTGTGTTAAAAACAACATATTCCGCTACATAATTCCCAGGAATAAAAAGTCATGTTCTCATTTTTTTTTGGAAAAAATTTGCATTTGGGGGGGGGGGGGGGGGTCGGGGACACAGGTATAAAAAATTGTATAGTTTCCAAAGTTTGACTTTTACATCATGAATAATTTGAATTAATTCGTTATTTTTTCTTATATAATGCAGCGGTAGTTATCTGTCAAAATCTAGTCGGTCTTCAATCATTGTTATTTCAAAATCGATTTTCAGAAGAACAGCCGATCAGATTAAACATGACATCCGACCAGATTTATACACATTGGGAAACGGGGTAAGATTAACAGTGTACAGTGCCGACTGGTTAAACAATAGACCTTAAGGAGGATCTCTACACCTGTAAAGTATAACTGATTTTTGTTGCATGCATTTGTTTCTAATAATAGGCCCCATATCCGATAAAATAAGGTTCCAAAGTATTTCAGTTTATTTTTTAGAAATATTTGAAATATTTCATTTATTTTGTTAAAATCCCTCCTATCATTTTTTTAAAATGACCATTGCTTTAAATTTCTCTTCAGAGTTTAGTGTTATAAAATATTGAAATAATAACCAACAAAGTTAAAAATAAAATCAACATAATTTTTATTTAAATTTACAAAAATAGACAAAAGAAAAACTAAAACAGCATTTTCTTGAGAATAGCTGGTTGGATCCTCTTCAATATCTGAAAAGATATATAATATTAAAGGGTAAAAACAATGAAAAAAAGAAATTGAAAAAAATTGAAAAACAGTCAAAAATTTATAAACATCACAAAAATTCAGGTGTGAGAGATCCGCTTTAAGAGTGGACTCAAATATCTTGGTACTGTTTTTAAATATATATATATATATATATATATATATATATATATATATATATATATATATATATATATATATATATATATATAAATTCAAATAAACTCTACTTGCACAAGTATTAAACAAATGTCACGCAAGGACATTGAAAGAAGTTCGTATTGTACATGTATTGTTTTTCAATTAGTTTAAGCGAAAATCATCGCGTTTCCAGTCAATGACAAAGACATGTATTTAGTGAATTCATGGTATTGAGAAAGGTAGATTTACTTACCGTTTTTATCCAACGTGCAAGTGTTATCCAGTGCTATATATAACAAAACAAGTTAAGATGGTAAACGGTCAAAAGCGGTAAAAGAAATTCCTATAACCAAATGCACACTTCGTCTAATACCTGCACGTTTCCCATACTTGTAAACAGCTGACAATCAATGTTGATCAAACGTTTGGGTCATGCGAAATTTCACTGGGTATAACCATTCATTCGGGTGTATACAAATCGTGAACAGAGTATCTCTAGTCGATAGGAAGATAATACATATGTCTTATCCGATCAAATTTGCATTTGGGGGGGGGGATATATTTTGCTGGAAAGCATATATGCTTATTGAAGAAACAAATTTCTGAGTGTATGGCGTTTTGACTCGTAATGATGAATTAGCATATGGACAAGCCATGTTTTATATCTTTTTTTTTTCTCACCTAAAAATCTTATTCTAATAAGTTTGTAAATGTATTATTAAATAAATAGAAATTGAATAAATTGACAAACAATTCATTTTTAAAGAAAGGATACGTATTGGGCAATACACTACATATTAATTGATGTAATATAATGTACATTCCATCCACAATATCGCATGTTGTGTTATACTCAGTGATTTATCGGTGTTAAGTGAATTTGAATCTGATCATTTCGGATCAAAATGGCGTTTTTACGGAAGTACGCCATGTTGTGACGTTGTAGAGAGCCCCCTTAAAGCTGACATGAATTCTTAAATACGCAACATTTTCCTCTATGCACGACTTGTTTCATACCAACTATAGCTGTATTCCGCCATATTTCTTTCAGATACCTTGTCTCATTGTAACGATGTATACCCAATGCGCTCGTTACACTTGAATGATTTTTTGGATTGGGTATCGACTTGTGCACATCTCCGATGGTAAAGCATATGAGAACACATGAGGTGATCAAGACATTTCAAAAACAAAATAAACAACATAATAATCATATTTTTGAATGAATATTGATTTGAATCAAAAGAAAAAAATGCAAGTTTGGAAGAGAAATTTAGATGCATGAGTACGTATTTTTACAGTGCGCCAATTTATGCAGAATAAACTTGAAATGAAAAGCAGTAAAATTTGCAAACACATTTTGAAATTTTATCATTTGAATGGAACAAAACAACCAACGTCTGTGATTCGCAGGTCCTATGCAATTGATGCATATCGAGAAAACGCCTCGAACGCTGTAAACGTACCCATACCCGGTAATAAGGTTACTGCATCGGTTCGAAGATGTGCACAAGTCAAGTGAAATACACCCTGAATTCCATTTATTGAAATATGCATCACAAAAAAGAAATAAACTCCATAAAAGCTCAATAGTAAACACGTTGCCATTACTCCGTACACACTAGCACGACGATACACTTAGTCCGTGCTGATCTGATTTTGGTCAGGGAAAATATCAAAGGTGGAAAGAGAAGTTTTTTGGTATTTGCGCGGCTGAAAGGGGGGATATTATAACTGATGTTCATAAGCTATAATTGTGAATTGTTTATCTACATGTAGTTCTAATATACATTCTAGACAAAGTCATGTATATAGTCTGCAGTTGGTTTGCGTCGCAAAATTCATTTGTCAATTATAACTGATTATTTTAGTACTAATCTCAAATCTAAACAAAGTAATTTGATATACGGCTATAATTTACTTCAAATCTTAAAAGCAATTAACCAGAATACAAATTTTTATGTGTACATCTATACATTCTTTAACACATACACACACGGAGGATGGCCATCCCCTGTTCAGATTGACATTTAGGCATTTGATTTTTTGGAGGGGGGGGGCATACAAAAATACTTGACATGACCGTTATTTAAATATTCTTGGAAGACAGACATTTCTGCCGAATTCAGTTATGAGATTTTTTTTAAAATGTGTCACTCCGACCACAAAGTATGTGCTTTTTGAGGAATGTAACTGTTTTACAAATTATGTTGTTACAGGAAGTATTTCGAGATTTCAGTATCCCTGCCTGATAGTCTAGGTATTTTTTTTATATATATAAATAATTTCTGTAGGTGAATTTGGGAGATAATTTTAAAAGCTAGGGTAGGGATACTTGACACTGGTTGAATACGGATAATTATTATTTATTCTTTTGTATATTGAACTCTCTCTCTCTCTCTCTCTCTCTCTCTCTCTCTCTCTCTCTCTCTCTCTCTCTCTCTCTCTCTCTGTAACCACCCGTTGGGGCAATGATAGGTATAAGATCCTACGCACTTTGTGCTGTACTATTTATTATGCCTTAGGACAGATCAAGGATTTTTTTCAGGCGGGATGTCGAAACTTCATAAATTGAATAATAATTTTACTTTGGACAGGAAATTAACCCAAACGCCCAACTTGAAAGAGAAACTAGACGTACATGTATTATGAGCAATGAACTCACTAAATGATACCCCCTGCCTCCCATATGGTTATAATGACAAAGTCCATATTTCGCTAAACCCATACGTGTCAGATCAAAAAGTAAAATAGGAGGTGCATAATGGTAATCTGTAATAAACTTAAGATTCTTTGAAAGTTTCATTAAATTTCTCTAAGTGGTGTAAGAGGATTTGCGGATAAGAGATGGGTACCCCAAAGCGTAACAGACAGACGAACGGACATAACGATTACCTCCCACTTTTCAGGCGGGGAATATAATAAACGTGAAATATAAATCACAGGAATGGGAACATTGGGAACTTTCTCGAATACCCTCTCAAACGTATGTGTCGAACTTGGACAACAGACAAGAGATTTTTTAGGTAGAATGTGGAATTCTCACGAGGAGTTTACTCTCTCTTCCTATATGCTTTTTCTAATAATCATTACTTATTTATGTCTAGAAATTTAATTCACATTAAATTCTATTTTCATTATCATTGTACCAAAGAATCAAACTCGTTTATTTTACCCCAGCGTGAGGTATAATGTTTTTGACCCGTCAGTCAGTCTTTTTTTTTGGGGGGGGGGAGTCAGCGCAACTTCTCATAAACCACTGTACAGAGTTTTGTCGAACTTTGCAGATATTTATAGGAGACAATGTGTGTGTAGATTTGCACATCACCAGGAAATTCCGAATTCTTTATTTTTCGGGAATTTCCGCACTTTTACATTAAGATTTTGGCCATATCTTGAATATACAGGTGAGCAGTTTGTCAGCGCAACTCCTCTTAAACCGCTGCACACAATTTCGTCAAGCTTTGCAGATATTTAGGACACAATGTGTATAGATGTGCATATTACAAGGAAATTACGATTCATTTATTTTTTTCTGGTAACTTCAGCACTACTTCGACTTTTGGCGTGGGGTATGTGAACGTGCTCACTTTTTCTTTCATAGTGCATAAAATTATAAATAACTTTAAATCAAATTATATTAGGTCTAATAAAGCCAATACATAGTATTTATTTGATAATAATTGATCATAAAGAAATCCAATCTGTTTCAGACGTTTTTCTTACATTATTTTTATGAGAGTGTTATGCATGTTTTATTACCCCCCCCCCCCCCCCCGCCCTCATATCACGGGAAAATATCTTCAAAAGGTGAATGATTCGTGATAATGTCTGCTTTTTAAAAATGAATTTGATGAAGTTAAACCATGTACTTAATCGTAAATTTTATTTACAACATGTACAGACAAGAGTAATGTTTATTTTTGAAAAAATTACTTGCATTTTTTTTTTCATTCAACCCCACTGAGCTTTCAACCTTTGATATTTTCCCTGACCAAATAAAATGATCGGCATGGGCCACGTGTGTCCAAGCATCTTTTACTGTTGAGTTAGCAATGGATTACATGACTTCTGAGATGCATTTTTCAATAAAAGTAAAATAGGATAATTCTTTCGACATGTGCACATCCCTGTAACGATAATAGTTGTCAGGTAAATGTTTTTATCACTGCGTTTGACGCGTTTTCTCGGCCTGCATGGGTGTTTGATGTACATGTATGTATTCCGTGTTAGTTTATTTTCTATATTGCAGCAAATGCATTCAAAAATAATTTAATTCTCGGTATAGTTCTATTTTTTGTTGAATTTTTACTTTTCAAACATGTATTTGGTCAGTTTTTGGACTTCTAAAAACTTTGTTATCGGAGATGTGTACATGTCGACAGTCAGGCTAGAAAATCACTCAAGTGAAGCAATCGTACAAGGCTATATATAGCAGGTACAGGTGACCAAAAATTTTCAATTAAATATGGCGGAATCGAATAAATATGGCGGACAAAGGCTTACAGGAATGTAGTAAGTCGTACAAAGATGAAAAATGATGGCTTTTTAAGAGTTCATGTCAGCTTTAATTAGGTGTCCACCGTCCCCGGTCAACTAACAAGAAACTATACATACACAACGTACACTAACAGATTTTGATGATCAATTATTTTTACAAAATTTAAATTTAATGCAAGCATATAACAAATTAAAAATTGTGATTCATTGTAAAATGACAATTATTTTGATACCCATTAAGATACAAAAAGAATTTTAACTGAATATGATATTCGAAAAAAAGTTTTTGTAAACATAACCAGGTAACTCGTAAACGAGGATTGTCACTAGGACTAAATCTTAGACACAAAAACCATTAATATCCGCAGAATATTTTATTATTAAAAAAAATTTCATTTGTCTTTCCCGATGATAGATTTTTTGTGTTTTATCTATAATTAATTTAATTTCAATCATGATTTAATGCTTACACGTATAAATCTTCGAATAACAGAGCGAAGAATTCATTACAATTTAAAAGCCGAAATCAACGGTTTAGAAATATTTTAATGTGATATAAGCCTTTTAAAAAAAACATAAATAAAAATGTTTATAGTTTGATTAATAAATCAATTCAAGACTTTGGAGACGTTCAACAAAATAAATACTTTTACAAATCCAAAACAAACTTTGTGCAAAATAAATGTTTAATATTTTCGTCTAAAATGCAAGAGCGGTAATAGCCGACTGGTTTAGGTGATTGCCATCTACTCGAAGGATCATGAGTTCGCGCCCGATGTGCGGCGTATTTTTTTTTTAAATTTTGAATTTCGTTCTTTTCCCTGTTTTTACCAAATCAAGATATGTTTGAACTCGATATTTATAATTTGTGATGACAAATCACTATAATAATAATTTTTCACCCATAAAAACAGTAATCTCGACTGCGTAATGGTGGCTTAATGGTAGCTTAATGGTACCTTAATGGAGTTTGGACATTAAGCACTTGTACGTCTAGCTTAATGGTAGCTTAATGGTGACTTAATGGTGGTCTAAAAGTTACCATTAAGGTAGGATTCTTCTCTGGTTTCTGACTAGATGAAACATTCAAAGCATATTTGCTTATATGTTTTACATATTGAGGTGTAAGGAATATAAAAGACCATATTTTTCTTTCCTCATCACATTTGTACAACTTTAAATAGTAATGGTATACTGCGTTTGAAAACTAGCAGGGACTATATTTTTGGCGGAATGGTGGCGTATGAAAATATCTTCTTTTCTGCCTCTCAAAATTATAATAGAACAATAAATTTAGTTATAAATTTTACACAATCGGAGACTTGGAGAAATTTTCAAATATAAGTTAGATTAATAATGAGGGACTAAACTTTCAAAATATATCAAATAGATATGATTTTTCAAATAAACTAGAACTTTATTAGCTTTTAAACGCTTCCTATCAAAGTGCAGATTTGAGACAAAAATCCATAAAAAGTATTTTTTCTCTCTTAGTAAACGATCAAAACATTTTGTTTTTGTATCATTTTGTATATTTATGAGACTACTTTATTATATGTGAAAATAAGAAAAAGTTAAATATAGGAAGCATATGAAAATAACTAATATATCCTAAAAATTTAAGAAAAACAGAGAAAATTCGGATTAGCCAATATCCAGTTAAGTTAAATTATTTATGTAGATTTGGTAATATCATGCTATAGACCCGATATAGTAATATGTTTTTATGCAAAAAGAACAATCATTAAACTTTTGAAATAGAAGTAGGTATCACATGATTGGCAACAGTTATTTTTTATTCTTAATGTCAAGGTGAAAGATAACGACCTTGACCTGACCTTGCTTCTAATATAAAACGGTCAAATTTAATTTCACTGATACTATCACTTACTGATATTGTCTTCTTGATTCTGTGAAAATTTCATTAATTTTTAAATATTAGAAATATGAGAAGAATCCTACCTTAAGGACCTGTAAGCCACAATTAAGCTACCATTAAGCTACATTTAGACACCCATTAAGGGGGATGTACAAGCCATATTGGATCTAGTCTGGTGTAAAATAAGAAATACCAAGAATGCGCTTAATTCTCTACTAAACTAGCCCAAAGTTACTCAAACTGCTAATGCACTAAATACCTTCTGTTAGAGACCAAAATTAGTCAACAATTAAGTTTATTTTGTTTTAATTAGGAGGAAATTAATCATGTTAGAACTGCGCAGGTACAGCATTTACGAGATGATAAATGCATTGAAAATGGTGTTAGTTTGATTCATTGATAATATGGCTACAACCATTTGTTTCGCTTTTTTCTTGTCATTATCCATAATTCTTGAAAATTTGATTTTCATATGGGTGCCTTCCTGGGGCAATGTGTTTATTTCGTCCGCCATTCCTCTGTCACACAGAATTCGATTAACATTGATTTTAGAATAAATGCAACCATAATAACATCAAGACAAGAAATTACTAAGTAATAATCATTAGGTTTTATTACTTACTACTTTTATTTGTTGCATCGCATCATCTGATAAATGAAAAAACGCGATTTTAACCCCACTCCAGCAAATCGGGAAAAACTGATCTGTTTACAGTTCGAGTTTCCTCGTTAAAATTATTCCACTGAGCACGTGGTTGGCATGTGCATATATCTGCTGAGGATAGATCCGTTTATTACCATGATTATATTAAATTTTTCATGGAACAAGTCTTGATAATTTGTTGGTTTCTTTAAAACTCAAGAAAAAAAGATAAAAATGTCCTAAACATATGTGTTTACGGCTGGTCTTTTTTCTGTGGCGATAGAACTTATTTTCAAATGGGGCACTGCAAGGAGGATGCTTAGCAATTAATTTGAAAATGTTAAACAATATGCGGTGCATGAAAAACAAATTGTAATTACATGTCCTACATTCGAAAATTGGTACATAATGTATATTTTGTTTAGAAGTTAGATAGAAAAAATAGGCAGTTATAGGATTTCCTTCAGGCACCTCACATAAATAGCTAGATTGTTTGCATTGACCAACACATTGTATGGAGTAATGTTTGGACATAAAAACGCATCATGTCTCATTTTGTTGACAACGTTGTAAGCTCTCGCTCATTGAACATACGAAGCTTGATAAAATATATTGAATTGTTTCTTTGAAATTTAGAAGCGAGTACAATGTTTGCAAAGAAAGGTCCATTGCATATGCTATGTCTCTCATCGCATAAAAAGTGAGAGCCCCCCCCCCCCGAAAATCCTATGTTTGTTTTTCAAAATAGTGCAAAAGATTATAAGAATTTGCATTACTAAGTACGTGATGGAATATGTACTAGCCTATAATAAGTCCACTTGTTATAAAAAATATTTGGTTGCCCTCTCTCCCGATCTACTGCCTGGAAATGGCCCGACTAATTTTTTTTTTACATCCCATTACACAATATTTTTTCTTTTTCTTCCGTCAACAATTGTGTTTAAATTTTAAGGAATTTCTTTCTCACCTATAAATACGGACCCAATAATTTTTCCCTGAGTTGGGAGGACCACCAAACGTCATTTTAAAGATGGTATAAAATATTTAATTATGTTGATTTTTTTCTTTACTTTGTAAAATTTTAATTTTGACAATATGGGCAAATAGAATTTTGGACACAAGTACCTGCATGACGTCATTTTCAGATTGTGACATCACAAACAAGGAGCAAAACTTCAGCATATGCTATTTATAGAACTTGTGTTTGGCTATGTTTCTAATCTGAATTGTGGATTAGTAGATATAGAGATAGTTCAAACTTTTTGATCACCCCTGGTACTAGTAGGTATTAAAACAAGGTCATTCATATGGATTATATGTGTCTTATGTCTTTGTGTTTTATTGGTGATAATTAAAATTTTGATAGATAATATAATTTATCTATGACAAACTTACAAACTCTTACTCTTTAACTTTGATGGTGCTCATTTTTCCTTACCAAGAATCAGAGAGTTTAAGATTTTTTATATCAATACGTATACTACATTACAACTGTTCGATAATAATACTAAATGAATTACTCCAAGCCACACTATAACACCTTTCCTCTTTTAAAAGTGTTCATTTTATTTGAAATATTTTGCAACTGTAATTCTCTTCTACATTTAAAGATTGTTATGTCCCTCCATATTAAGAAGAGGTCTGGAAAACAAAATTCTGTGCTAAAAATAGACCACGTGCTGCTATCCATGAACTACTTTCATGGTTCTTTGCACTCTTTTTGAAGACAATGGTACCATGTTTTGAACTTGAAATTATCATTTAAAAGTACAAAATTTAGACATTTTCTCAACAAATGGTTGTAGAGAGAACATTACTGCACAATTTGCATATTTTTTTGGATTTTTTCAGGCACTGCTGAATTCTGTAGCTGCGCAGTTCTAAGGAGCATATCAAAAGCATTTTTCTGCAAAAATATAGATTATATATACACAACATGCGTTCAGTAATGCATATTTATTGTATCTTTATCATAAGGAGTTAAAATTTGATCAAAATATAATGTATTTTAGCCATTTGAAGAAATGTTTACATTTTGTTCTCACTGCACTAAAGGTGGCCGTACATCCCCCTTAAGAACTTTGAGATGGCTTAATGGTAACTTAATGGTGGTGTAAATGTAACTTAAAGGTGCTTAATGGTGTCTTAAAGACAACCATTAAACCACCATTAAGGACCTATAACCCACCATTAAACCAAGCTTAAAGGGTGTGTTTCATCTTGTGTTTTTTCTTATTTGTAAAGTTTGTTTGTATGTGTATCAAATTATTTTCTATCATTTTTCGGAAAATTTGACTAGGAATTTTGGCATAGTGTGTAAGATATGTATGAGAGTGAATTCTAAATTTTCTAATTATAAGTAAAATATTGTTTTGTTATTTCAGTTGTTACCGTACGTACATCATATCATCATGCTACAAGTTTAATAAAGTATGAAAACTGCTGGGCGTTTTTATTCCAATCCTGTGGCAGAACAGTGTCATTAAGTAACACGGGTCTTTTCTGTTTGATTCTGAAGTTTATTTGCAGTGTAACTTACACTTTAATGTAAACTACGCAAAAAAACTTAGGTCATATAGTGCAAAGATTCTAGACATCTAGCTACCACCTTCCTGGTTAATGCCGTCAATCTCATAAAAAATCTCTTTTTTTCTTATCAAAGTTTATTGAATTGGCAAGACATACATTAATATGCGATTGATACAATGCACTTCCACACTAATATAATTTTAAATCTATAAAATACACTTCAAAAAAGATTATAACTCTAACCATCAGATTTCATACTCATGAAACATCGAAGACTTCAGCAAAATAAATTAGTTGCCAACGGATCTTCCTTTCTGTTTTTTCCAACATTACCTTTACTATTGAAAATGTCTATTGAAAGGTTGGTTGGCCCCCCACTTCTAACCATAGTAAAATGATATCAAGGGTATGTAGTATTTTTTGGAAAAAATGGAAGGGAAAGGAAGCTTTCAAAAAAAGTTAGCTACCTCCCCCCCCCCCATACACACACACACTACACACACACGAAATAGGATTTTCGAGTTTGGGCTATTTCTTTTTCGTTTTCTTTTTTTTTTTTGCTTGTCAACTTTTTCAGGTAAGTAAAAAATATTTTTCTCTGGTTGGCCCCCCACTTTCAAAAACGAGGCTACATGCCTGCTGTATCTAAAATTGCAACGGCGCTAGCTTTTTTAAAAAAGATAAACTTGTTCCTATTACGATTAGGCCTGTTGCAGTTGCCGCCATTTTGAGCAAGTAAACTACAAAAACGAGAAGTCCTGATTCGAATAGCTAGTTTCTAATAAATCGACAGAATTTATAATAATAATACACCCACAGCATGTAATTATGAACCCACAGCATATAATAATAATAATAATAATAATAATAATAATAATAATTCTTTATTTAAAGAAGGTAACCCGATTAGTGCACGCACTATTCTTCCCCGGGGCCTTCTATAGACAAAATATCAACATACATACATATATATATATATATATATAAATATACAAAATCAATAAATAATCATAAGCTATTTCTACATTGTTTTACAAATTTTTTGACTTGATGCTTGAAAGCATTGAGTGTTTGAGACATTCTTATATGTACAGGTAAATTATTCCATAAGATAGCACCAGAGTATTGAAAGGAGTTCTCAAAGAGTTTACATTTATGAGATGGTACACAGAGGTCTAAATTAGATTCAGATCGAAGATTGTATTGGTTATTACACTGGAAGTCAAACATACTATTTAGATAAGTAGGGTGAGAGTTAAACAATGATTTATATAACAAAACATATTTATTTACAATAAGTTGCCCATACACTGTGAGCCAGTCTAGTTTCTCAAAGACAGGTTGTGAGGGCGCATCAGGAGGAGCATCTAAAATACATCTTGCAGCTCGTTTTTGAAGCTTATATACTCTGTCAAGATTTGAGTGAGATGTATTACCCCAAACAGTTAAACAATAATCAATTGAAGGCATGATATATGCATTGTAAAACAGCTTGCGTGTTTGAATAGGAAGAAACTTTTTAATTCTACGGAGGGCAGAAATTTTACGTGACAGTGTTTTACAAACATGGTCAATGTGTACATTGTATTGTAAAGAATTATCTAAATAAACTCCAAGATTTTTTTCATTTGATACAAAATCAAGTTTTCTGTTAGATACAAACAGATTAATTTCATGCTCAGAAAAATTTGATCTCTTTTGATGCGTACCAACTAACATGCATTTAGTTTTTGTAGCATTTAGAACCATTTCATTTTGAGAACACCATTTTTCTATAAAAGCTATATCCGTTGATAATGTATCTACAATAGTTTGAGAATCTTTACTTGATGCATGTAAAGTGGCATCATCTGCAAATAAGTCTAATTTGGATTTTGTAATACATAAGGGAAGATCATTAATGTAAAATAAAAACAGAAGAGGACCTAGAATAGATCCCTGTGGAACTCCCGCTGTGACTTGCTGATAAGATGAATGTTTGTTGGACAGATGTACACTTTGAAGTCTTTCACTTAAATATGATCTGAACCATTGTAAAGTTATTGCGTCAAAGTTATAACATTGTAGTTTTTTAAGTAGAATATCATGACTGACAAGGTCAAAAGCTTTACTGAAATCAAGAAAAACAGTACCAACAAGTTTACCTTGGTCCATTTCATTTAACCATTCATCTGTAATTTTTGTAAGGGCTGTTTGGCATGAATGTAGTTCTCTGAAGCCTGATTGAGAGTCTACTATAAGATCAAAATCCGAAAAAAGAGATCGTATATATTTTGCCACATGTTTTTCAATAACTTTTGATAATGTTGGTAAAATAGAAATAGGCCTATAATTATTTGGATCTAATCTGTTTCCTTTTTTATAGACTGGGGTAACTTTTGCAAGTTTAAAACTATCGGGAAAAATGCCAGTTTTGATACTAGTATTTATATTATGGGTCACAGGTTTATGTATTATTTGTGAAGTAAGTTTCAATAAACGTGGCCGGATGGTATCAACACCTGAAGATTTACTAATGTCAAGTTTATTGAGTAAAGCTAGTACTTCATCATGATTTATGAGTGGGATAGAAAACTTGTCTGCTCCCAATTTAGACTGAATAAAATCTAAAAGATCTGTCAAGTCATTTTCCTCCTTACTTATGCCTGAAAGAAGTTCTGTAGAAATATTTGAAAAATGAGAATTAAACGTTTCTACTATTTCTTGTGTGTCCTCTGTGATATAATTATTTTTAGCAAGTGCAGCTGGAATATAATTATTAGATTTAGAGGCTAAATTGTTTAGTACATCCCACATTTGTTTTGGATTTTTGTTTTGTTCTATAGCTGTTTTGTAATAACTAATCTTGGCGTTTTCAATTAGTGATGTAACTTTATTGCGCAATATTTTGAAATTTTCAAAGTCTTTATTTTTATGGAGGGTACCACGCATGTGTTGAGCTTGCAGAATTTCTTGAGTTAACCATTTAGGTCTTGTGTCATGCTTAACTCTTTTTGTTTTTACTTTTGCATGTTTATCTAATAGCGCATTAAAAAGTGAATAAAATTTATTAAGTGCTTCATTAGGGTCAGAGAATAATTCCAATGAATGGAAATTAACCTCCTTTAAGTCTGCAAGAAAATTATGTTCATTAAATCGTTTAAAGTCTCTGTATGTTATTTCTGTGTGTTTGAATTTGTTGGTGTTATTATTTAATTTTCTCGTAAAACAAACAGGATAGTGGTCAGATATTGCAATTGACGGTACTGCAGATTCACATATGTTTTCTGGTAGGGTCGTATAAATATGGTCAATAAGAGTTGATGAGGTGTTTGTTATTCGTGTAGGTACATTAATTAGCTGTGTGAAGTCATATTCTTCAAAAGCAGAGGTCCAGTATCTAGGGGGGGGTCTTTAATCAGGTCGATATTAAAGTCACCTGTTAAAATAATTTCAGCATCGTCACAGCGGGATGCACAATTTATCTCCCGTGTTAGACTTTCTACCCAGCAGGTGGTGGCAGATGGGGGCCTATATGTGGTACAATAAAAAAGTGGTTTTGAATTAGGGATATTAATTTCAAGCCATATGGATTCAATATTACCTATTTCAAAATCATTTCGACGTTTGTAATGTAAATTTTTGGAGACATAGACCATTAATCCTCCCCCTGATTTCAGTAATCTATCTTTCCTCTCAAAATTAAATCCTTCAACATCTAACTCACAGTTGTCTGTTTGTTCATTTAAAAATGTTTCACAGATACCAAATACATCCATAGAGCGATATCCTGATAAAAGAATTTTAAGTTGATCAATTTTTGGCATGATGTGACATATATTTAGATTTCCAAATCTAAGACCTTTCTTGACGAGTCCGAAATTGTTTATATATTTATTTGAAGTTTCATTTTGTGAATGACCATTATTTGTAGAAATTGTTGAATTGGGAATTTGTTTTGTTGATTTAGTAAAGGAGGATGTACATGATTTCGTATGAAATATTTTTTTGACAAGATTTACATTACAGTTACTGACTAATTGTGAAGAAGACATAAAACTTTTAGCTACATCTGATCCTACTGATCGGTCTTTGATATTACGTGCAATACAGATATAAGAACATTTGCATGATATTTCACCACATTCAGGACAGAGATTGTTTAAAACACTAAAGGGGTTTGAATTTAAGAGGGTTGAATGTTCGGCATTTTCTTCTTTGCCGGATTCCTAATATGAACAGTGTTTTGCTTTGTGGCCCGGGGAGCGGCAGTTCCAGCAGACAATCTTAAATCCGTGCCGACAATTCTGAGAGGAATGGCCGGTTTCACCACAGTAGAAACACACATTCATATTTCCAGGCATATTTTGTGTATCATTTAAACGACGCGTTTTGATAATCCGAACGTAAGAATCGTAGGCTTTCAGGAGTGTTGATGTTCCCTTGTCGGATAGATGGATCCCATCCTTCCAGAACAGATCCGAAGATTGGAACATATTTCGGAGTGAGATAAAATTCACACTGTATTCCTCACAAACAAATTTGATGATTTCATTTATTTGAGAAACACTTGTATCTCTTCGTGGTGGTATCTCTGAGATATAAATTTCGGTGCATGGCGATCTCCTTTGGATATCAAGCACAATTTCGGTGAGATCACATTCACTTGTCTCAATATCTCTGTTGCTGGAAGCATCATTTCCACCGGCAAGGATGACGATTGACTGGAATGGTGTTAGGTCAATTCCCTGAAGAATCCGTCTAATATCGGACAGCCGAGCCCCTCTGTTTGCACGGACTGCAACATTTTTTAGTAATCCACGGGTACGGATTCGCTGTAAGATTGAGCTACCTATTACAAGAACAGATTTTCCAGATGGAACGTCGGTCGCCAGGGTACGGTTCTTTTCCGGTCTGTTGGAGGTTTTCTGCTCTTTCTGGGCTGACAAGGTTTCCGTGGAAGTTGAGAATTCCCTTGTCTCAACTCGGGTATACTGTGTATGTCTCGACACGCCTTCTACACAAGTATCCTTTATGTCACGCATATCAACAGCTTTGGTTTTTGTAGGTGGTTCCCTTGTTTGAGTAGTTGCATCTACTAACTGAGTGTTTTTGTTCTGAAGAGAATGCAACTCCATTTTCAGTCTCGCAACTTCCTCAGAAAGATCAGTAATAGACTTTGTCAGTTTTTGAATAATTTGAGAACTGTTACAGTTATGACATGGTCTGCTTTCCATATCTTGCAATTTACAAGGTTTAGGGGTGGAAGTATTTTGTGGCTGTAACATCCCTTCAATTTTACTAACCTCAGTTATTGGCAGGTGAGGAATTTGTCCAATGAATTCTCGTAGCCAGGCAAATCTCTCACTCCCTTGAACATGGATTGTCTGAGTTGATTTATATAGTGTCGCTGTAACATTGCCATTTTCTGATTTATAAATACTTCCGTTTTTGAACCCATTTTTGGCAAACAGAAGTTCACTGTTTAATGTAACCACAGCATATAATATTGAAACCACAGCATATAATAATGAAGCCACAGCATATAATTATAGATCCACAGCATATAATTATGAACCCACAGCATATAATTGTGATACCACAGCATATAATAATAGATCCACAGTATATAATTATGAACCCACAGCATATAATAACGAAACCACAGCATATAATAATAGATCCACAGCATATAATTATGAACCCACAGCATATACTAACGAAACCACAGCATATAATAATAGATCCACAGCATATAATAATAGACCCACAGCATATAATTATAGAACCACAGCATATAATATTGAACCCACAGCATATAATTATAGAACCACAGCATATACTAAAAGACCCACAGCATATAATTATAAACCCACAGCATATAATTACAAACCCACAGCATATAATTATAGAACTACAGCATATAATAAAATCATCTAACATAAGGCAGCCATGGCGTTCCATACAGATACATAGAAAGATTAGACTTAATCTGACCAGTAACCAGGGTTCTCCATAGGCCTTTAAGGACATTGGCAAGGTTTTTGGCTTTAGTATAGAAATTTTCAAGAATTTTTGAACATGTTTAATGGTACCAAACATGTTTAATTCTGGTTCATTTAACCCACCAAGCCAGCCTTCCTTTTTAGATTTTGTCGAATCAATGCTTTCACAATTCTCAATCAGAGTTAGTGCATTTCCTATGTAAAATGTTGATAAAAAGGACCTGCAAAGTTTCTAACCATACGATTTCTCTCAAACTCATTTATTTCATAGACGTTTTAAATAAAATACATTGTTGTATCCTTATATCCAATTACATATATATATTTTGGCTGAAAATGCAAAATATGGAAACAAGACACCGAAATTCCAGCACTGTTCGTTAATTTTCAGTTACCTCCCTTAACATTATTATTCACAATGACCAAGAGTTTCTATCATGTAGTTTACGTTATTGGAAACAAATTGTCATAAATATATTTGTATGGATTTATTATAACCTTTACTCGTAGTTACTAAATGGCCTCTTTCACATGACCTATAGAACTGTTCTTATCCAGTTACCAGCTTAGCTTTCGCCACTATCAGCATATGTCGCAACTTTGCCCTTCCCAGCATAACTATGGTAAATGACGACCTGTTGACTGTCTGCCCTTTTAGTTTTACACAATGTACAACAAAGCTATCACTGCTTTTCTTTCTTGCATTATAGTTGATTCGATCCGTTAAAAAACACATGTGCTGTTGTTTACCTTTGTAAACGCTTTATTTATTTCCACCGCCTAGAGAATTCCAAACGGGAGATCACGCTCAATGACTGTTTTTATAAATGGAAAAACCTATGTATTAAACTTTTTCTTCCGGAAATCTTGCCTTGCCAATGACCTTAAACGTGGCGGCCCCGCCACAGTTAAAATCCTTAGCACCACAGATAAAAGATCAGCGCCATAGTTCCGCCAAAGTTAAAATATTAGCGCACAATAAAATCGTCGTTGTCAGTACGATAAATATAATT
The DNA here is from genome assembly GCF_032062105.1 of Saccostrea cuccullata. Taxonomy (NCBI): domain Eukaryota; kingdom Metazoa; phylum Mollusca; class Bivalvia; order Ostreida; family Ostreidae; genus Saccostrea; species Saccostrea cuccullata. The sequence continues at coordinate 77,273 of NW_026939902.1, forward strand.
TTTAAAATCAAATAAACTTCTTAACCTCAAAATTATGTACCGTTTTCAGTTTCTAATGCTAATCTGTTAATTTACTCTAATTAGGGCCCACTGTTTGGCTTGCACAATCAATTATCTTCGCACTTAACGATAATTACAAAGGCAATTCTAAATATCAATTAGTTCATGCTTAAATAGTTTTACAGTTAACCATGTCTCGAACATTACACTTGCACTATGAGTCAAAACATCGTATATGTCTAATGTGACCTACCAGGATTTCCTCTGTCGAACTTTAATGAACACTTCATGTGTATACATGTACATTCCCTAAAACGTTCTACTTTCCCACCTGAACGGTGAACGAACGCTGAACGAACGGTGAACGAACGATGAACGAAGGCAGAGCGAACGGTGAGTGAACGATGTGCGAACGCTGAACGCAACTTGGTGAACGATGTGTGAACGGTGAACGGTGAGTGAACGCAGAACGCGAACGGAGCGCGAACGCGAGTGCAAAGTGAACGGTGAACGAACGGTGAACGCAAGATGAATGATTTATTCGGAATGCCTCCGATCTTTTCCTTGCATTGAAATTATTCTATTATTCTATAATTCTAATTTCAGGTGCTTTAATATAAATAAACGATAGATAAATAAATAAATGAATAAATAATACATGTAAAAACTTTATTTCCTGTACATATATGTACCTATGTTTTAAATTGATATTTTTATAACACGATTTTAATTGCTGTAAAACTTGTATTTGTTACCGATCACGTGAAGTTGAAATATAAAATCAATGTATTTTTATAGTAAATATCCTTATTCTTTTCACTAATAAAATATTGTGGACTTTAGAAGATAAAACTACTACTTATAGAATGAATTAATTACAGTGTATCCGGTTGAAACAACCATATATGTATGTGTTTCCGTGCCAAGGCGATTATAAGTAAAATAAGGGATTTTTTTTTTTGAATTCACAATTGTCTGTTGATGTATTGCATAAAAACACTCGTATTTTAAAATTCTAATGCATAATATTCTATATTTATGTATCTTTCGTATTCTTTTATGATGATTATTTTAGCTAACTTCTACATGTATCTGTAGAAATTTCCAAGACCGGCCGTGATTATGCTCGGTCAAGATGATGGAAAGAGGCATTCAAATTATTTGAAATAGATTAAAATTTCAAAACTAAATAAGTAATGTCTTGTCATAGTTTATATTGAACAGAGAAATGTACGAGAGAGAGAGAGAGAGAGAGAGAGAGAGAGATACCCCCTCGATTCTCAGACATCTGTTGTGTAAAATAAAAATTCTTATTATTTTCCTAAATATTCCAAGCAGTAAAGGTAATCAAAGTTTTTAGATAAACAAATCCATTTAACAGTAATCATGGGCTTTTTTCCCCCATCAAGTTCACACGGTTCACAGGAAATTCACGTGCTTGTCCTGATAATCAAAATTATTCGACACAGTGGAGGTGTTGAAATTGCGTTTCACCGAACATGCCGAAGGCAAAGAGTCACTTAGTATTTCCAAGAAGTTTTAATATTTCTAATATTTTTCCATATCATTTCTAGATCTGACTTTTGCATTCCTGCAGAAAAATAAAAAAATAATGGGAATATATACGAGGGTTGTCCAAAAAGTTCGTGGACAATGATGTTTTTGTTAAAATAAATGGTTACATACATATCATTTGTATATCAAAATATTTCTTATGAAAACCCAAGTCAGATAGATTTTATTTTTATTGTTTTAACGTTATAATTTTATAAAAATCGCGGATAGTGCGCACGGACCAAGGTTAAAATGCCATAAACTTTGAAATAAAGTGTTTGGATTAAAATGAGTATTTTTTATATAAAACAAGTCAAGGCTTAATAAAAATTATATGTAATACAGATAAAAAGGCTAAAATAATATTTTGATACCTTAAGTATCACTTACTACATAGCAGTGGAAAAACTGAACAAACACCCGCAAGAATAAGTGTCAAAACTCGACAGAAAAAGTGACATCGCCCGTCCGCACGAGGCAGCGTCCGATCAAAATATTATGTTTTAATACGGTTGAAACGACGTCAGAGAAAAAAAATATTTGTGCAAAGAACTCAAAGTTGGTAAAATATATTTTGTTAAATGATTTTAGATAGGTACATACGATTTTTCAATGGTGCGTACAAATTTGAAGACACTACAAGGATTTGGAAACACATGTTATTTCATGAAATTGGATATTTCTGTTCATGACGTTATTATAAATCTGGTGCAACATCGGAAGGAACTGTGCAGCCTGTGTATACGAATAGTTTGTATTGATGACGCTCATAAATTATTATGTATTGTTTTGAATTTTAAAAATTAGATAAATTATTATCTATATTTAAAGATTATTGCAAGCACTTTGCAATGTGACATAATAATAAAATTGTAGTGTGTGTTCATGAACATGTATTAATAATTCAATTTCCAATTTTTGACATTATAATGAAATTAGCTTAACGTCAGACTGGTCCGTCTGCGCACTATCCGCGACGTTCAAAGACCCCGCCTTTTACAAAAATATAAAATTCCATCAATACATTTTAAATCCTTCTGACTTGATATTTAATAAGGAATATTTTGATATACATTAAATATATATATAAAACCATTTATTTTAACAAAAACATCATTGTCCACGAACTTTTTGGACAACCCTCGTACTTGAAAGGATTAAGTTTTAAATTGAATTTAAAACATATACTCTGCCAATTTAAAATACTACTGTCGGCACATGTACATTTTGAAATACTATTATTTAATGACTGTTTGATGTTGGTTTTAAAACTGATTTTCTTGTGTCACAATACACATTAAATATGAATTAAAATTTACTTAAAATACTCATTAAGAATTTTATTTCGGAAGAAAAGACACCCGGGGGGGGGGGGTCTTAATTATACTGAATTGCAAACATATTTAGGTACGGTTAAGGAAAGAATTTTCCTTCTCTAATAATAGACTATTTTAAACAATTGGTCTTTTCTAAAATTTAAAATCACGCTATCAATTAAATAAGCTGTAAAGATATTTAATTAACGGAATATTTGCAGTACTGTTCATAATTCTCAGACCTACGTGTAGTTTAAAATACGTGTTACTGTAGGAATAATTTTTTGTGTATTCTTGTCCTGTGAAGACTTGGATTAATTATTATACATCCATTAATGATTTGTCGTCTTTAACATTACAACAAACTGTTGCTGTGCGTTGACATTGCCCTTTTTAAAATTTAATATTTCAGCATCGTTCTACATACATGTAGGTACTTAATATATTATTTTCCAGGGAAAATTCATGAATAAAGTAACAGCTGAGCTATAATAAAAGAAATAAAACACGATATCTAAGTTATTTAATTAAAAAACATGTAAATCCTTACCATCAAAAAGATAAGTCCTTTCACTTCTGAGTTTCGAATGATAGGAAAATTATAAACGAATTGACAACGTATTTGGACTTGAATCCAAGACGATAATTTTTAGAAAATAATTTAGGGACGTTTGTTTCAATAAGTTCCCATAAACAATAAACTTTTTTAAGAGTCTACATAATCCCAGGAAGGCAAATATTGCACAAGAAATTCATTTCTCAAGGACTGAATACCTATTAATAAAAATCTGGTGTCAGTGGTGAACACTGGTGAAGGACCCGATCAAGCCGCGGAATAGCAAAACTGACAATTGCTTTTCGGGATTCATGTAGTCATAAATTTAGAACAAATAAATTTGAAAGTTTAAGAATTCGTTTTATTTATTCGAAATACGATCATTGTTGTTGAAATCAAGTGAATTAACTGTAAGATACGATTGAAACGTGCAATAACTTTATTTGTATATACTTCCGGTATCCTTTGCCACCAGTTAAAATTTGTGAAAGTGCAAGGATGTGTCAATCAAACCCGCCAAAAAAATTGAAGTTTTAATAACTTTTAAATGAAAAAAGATTTTTTTATTAATTTTTGTGAAAAATGCTATAAAAATATATAATTCGTGATATTATACAGAAATTATTAACTTCAAATATGTGTCCAAGTACCTTTAAGATACAGTAATGACTTTTTCATCGTTTGATTAGCATCATCTTTATTATGTACTTGATAAACTTGTTTTATTTTTAAATAAATTGTTGATTTTTTGAAAGCAATAGTATGTTCAGCCGGGTGCACGATGTTTCGGCACCTCGACGGTTCTGCACTTCACCGCAAAGACGTTTTGGTACCCCGATGTTTCGGCACCGCGACGGTTCGGCACTTTTATATGATGTTTCGGCACCTCAATTTTTTTTGAAAGAAAAAAAATCGTATTTATTTTATTTCGAAATCTGTATTTGTTATTATTTGTACATAATGGACATTTTTATTATAAGGTGAATTATTGGTTGAATAGTAAAAACTGAATTGATAATTTATTTATAAGGTGAATTATTCCTTGAACATTAAATATAGTAAAACTGAATAAATAATCTATGTTCAACTAATGTATGTGTGTGTATACAAGTCATGTCTGATATTTTCAACTAAATTACCAATTTTTAATTGTCAAAGTTATTATAAAATTGTCAACGAAATATATTTTCAATGAGGGTAGAACTGTAAAGGTATCCCCAGTACACAGGGTATAATACCGTAATTTGTCAGATTCATGATGACAGTTGAGAAGGGTAAAGAAAAATTTCAGTAAATTCAATAGTGACAGTGTGTCACTTTTCCCAATACACGAGATATAACGCAAGATGTCAGAAAATGAGGGGCCTATATGAAGGATTCCACATGATTTCAATGTATCACTTGTTCCTAAACATCACCAGAAGAAAACCAGAAATGACAGGTATGTACAATATATATATATATATATATATATATATATATATATATATATATATATATATATATATATATATATATATATATATATATATATATATATATATTAGAAAAAAAATTGACAAGGCAACAATGTTAGTAAAACGTAAGCGCTTTCTTCATTATTTCTTCAGATGTTTTACAATTCAAAAATGTGACGTAATAACGTTACCTGTTGATAACGTCAACAATAACGTCACAATGCTAATAGAGGAAACAATTATAGAGTCAAAGTAAAATAACATAATTCATAGCGTAATAAATAATTAAGTCATGAGATAGTCTATATTAAACTATTTAGGGATGGTTTAAAAATCTTGATAAAATGTTTTTCTTTTTCCCGTCTTTCTAAAACGTTCTCTGTTTTAAGTTTATAAAAGGGATAAACTGTGAATTGTCCCTGTCCACAAACAGCAAGATGTTCACTGAGTTTTATTTTTCTGTATTCGGGTTGGTTGATATGCTGTCTGTGTATACGTATACGAGTGCGAAGGGCGGTCCCTTATATAAAAAGGTAAATATTTTTATTTACTTGAACAATGTTATCCTTCCGGAATCATTGAGGACGGGATAAAAAAGGCCACAGAAATCGACAGAGAAACACTTATTAATTCCTCAAAAAGTGACAACCCGGAAACTCAATATTACCGCTTGTAACTACCTACAATCCGAAGAACAAGAATATTACTCCTACAGTGCGTCACCTCAACAACCTTCTACAGACTGATGAGAAAATGTCCAAAGTGCTGGAAAAATATAAATTCATCAACAGTAAAAGACAACCTAAAAACCTCCGGAGAATATTGTGCAAATCTTTATTTCAACAACGGAATTCATACACGGTCAATACATGCTCCGATTCACGTTGTGGAACTTGCCGACATATTAAAGAGGGAAGTACTTTTACACTCGGAAATAAGAAATTTACCGTAAATGCAGATATGACCTGTGCATCAAAAAACCTGATTTATTGTATAACATGCGCTGGATGCGGAGAATTATACATAGGAGAAACCGGGACCGCCCTTCGCACTCGTATACGTATACACAGACAGCATATCAACCAACCCGAATACAGAAAAATAAAACTCAGTGAACATCTTGCTGTTTGTGGACAGGGACAATTCACAGTTTATCCCTTTTATAAACTTAAAACAGAGAACGTTTTAGAAAGACGGGAAAAAGAAAAACATTTTATCAAGATTTTTAAACCATCCCTAAATAGTTTAATATAGACTGTCTCATGACTTAATTATTTATTACGCTAAGAATTATGTTATTTTACTTTGACTCTATAATTGTTTCCTCTATTAGCATTGTGACGTCATTGCATTGTTGTTGACGTTATCAACAGGTAACGTTATTACGTCACATTTTTGAATTGTAAAACGTCTGAAGAAATAATGAAGAAAGCGCTGACGTTTTACTAACATTGTTGCCTTGTCATTTTTTTTTCTAATATTAATTACCGGACACTGTGCTATTTCTTTTCATTTTTGGATACTATATATATATATATATATATATCAGAAGTCAATGAATTCACAGTGGTCGGTATAGTAGTATAGTAAAAATAATTAAAAAGAAAACACGAAGACAACAAAGTAAAGCATTAGCGCTTTCATTTAAAAATCTTCAGATGCTTTACAATCAAGTTTTTTAACTGTCACATAGTAACGCCTACCATGACGTCATAATTAGCGGAACGTAATACAGTCTCTATGACGTAATTCTCCCAGCAGTTATTACGGGAAAGTCAAACAATGCTATTTAGCTTTGGTTTTAAAGTAGTAATAAAGTGTTTTTCTTTTTCTTTTCGTTGAATTTGGTTTCCAGACATCTTATAGAACGGGAAAACGGTAAATTGTCTCTTCCCGCATATATCTAAATGTTCACTAAGTTTAATTTGTCTGTATTGCGGGTTATTAATATGTTGTCTGTGGACTCTTATCCGAGCTCTCAGTGTAGTGCTAGTTTCTCCAATATAAAATTCGTTACAACCCTGGCATGTTATGACATAGATTAGGTTCTTAGTTTCACAGGACATGTCAGCATTTACTGTGAAATTTCGGCCCCGGAAGTCGTAGCTGGTTCCCTCCAAAATATAGTCGCAGGTACCGCATCTCGGGTCATTGCATTTTGTTACTGAACAATTCTTTTCCTTGAAACTGGATGTGCACAGAATTCTTTTTAAATTTTTAGCCTGGCATTTGCTATTTATAAATTGAACATTTCGGTAAATTGCGTTTGTGTTCTCATCCTCCTTTAGTATCAGGTTTAATTGTTTTACCACTGGTGTTAGGTTTTGGTTTCGTGGATTGTGGGTATGAACAAAAGGTATAATTTGTTTTTCCTTCCGATTGTCACGTTTCGTAAGTAGTTGTGATCTTTCATAAGACCTAGCCTTTTTTATACCATCATCCACTAGTCGTATAGGGTATTTACGTTTCACAAGAAAAGATTTTAATTCCTCTAGTCGTAAATCCCTTGTGCTTTCCTCACTTACTATGGTGCAAACTCTTCTTGCCAGATTATATGGTATCGCTCTCTTAGTATGGTTTGGATGACATGAGCCGAAGTGTAAATACTGATGTGTATCGGTGGCTTTGTAGTATATATCCGTAGTTATCCTTGTGTTCTTTTTCTCCACTAACACATCAAGAAATGGTAATTTTTCATCATTCATCTCTAAAGTGAATTGAATATTGGAGTTTAACCCGTTTAGTATTTTGTGAAATTGCGTTAATTCCTCCACGTCGCCGTGCCAAATAATGAAGCAATCGTCCAGAAATCTTTTCCAGTTTGTTTCTATCAAATCAGCAAATTCTTCTCCCCATACTTTAATAAGTTCACTTTTAAGTAACGTTTCAAGGTAGCCTAAAGTTAGGGTTGCATATGTTGGCGCTACCTTGGTACCCATTGCCGTGCCTTTGGTTTGGATGTAATGGTTTTCGGCAAATGCAAAAGTATTGTTATTAAGTACTAATTTCAATCCTTCCAAAATAAAATCATGTTGAAATCTGCTGTTGATCATATCCGGGTATTTTTCCATCCAAAACTTTACAGCCTGTATTCCTAAATCTGTCGGTATATTTGTGTAAATGCTGACATGTCCTGTGAAACTAAGAACCTAATCTATGTCATAACATGCCAGGGTTGTAACGAATTTTATATTGGAGAAACTAGCACTACACTGAGAGCTCGGATAAGAGTCCACAGACAACATATTAATAACCCGCAATACAGACAAATTAAACTTAGTGAACATTTAGATATATGCGGGAAGAGACAATTTACCGTTTTCCCCTTCTATAAGATGTCTGGAAACCAAATTCAACGAAGAGAAAAAGAAAAACACTTTATTACTACTTTAAAACCAAAGCTAAATAGCATTGTTTGACTTTCCCGTAATAACTGCTGGGAGAATTACGTCATAGAGACTGTATTACGTTCCGCTAATTATGACGTCATGGTAGGCGTTACTATGTGACAGTTAAAAAACTTGATTGTAAAGCATCTGAAGATTTTTAAATGAAAGCGCTAATGCTTTACTTTGTTGTCTTCGTGTTTTCTTTTTAATTATTTTTACTATATATATATATATATATATATATATATATATATATATATATATATATATATATATATATATATATATATATATATATATATATCCAAAAGAAATAAAATAAATATCTCAGTGTCCGGTAATCAATATTAAAATAAAATAAAAAGGCAACACTTGTTAAAACGTAAGCGCTTTCATTGTTTTCTTCAGACGTTTTAAACAATTTAAACTTGTGACGTAATAACGTTACCTGGTGGTAACGTCAAAAACAATACAATGACGTCACAATACTGAAAGAAGAAACTTTTACATGAGTTAAAAGAAAATAAGCATATTGTTTGTATGCAAATGTCAGTGTTTTACAAAAATATAAAAATGTCTAAAGTGAACTATTTAGTGATGGTTTTAACAGTTTTATAAAGTATTTCTCCTTTTCTCGTCTTTGCACCACATTGTCTGTATAAAGTTGGTAAAATGGAAAAACTGAGAATTGTCCCCGGCCACAAATATCAAGATGTCCGCTTACATTTATTTTACGGTATTCAGGTTGGTTAATGTGCTGTTTGTGTATGCGGATACGTGTACGTAGTGTGGTTCCAGTTTCCCCAATATAGAATTGTCCACATCCTGCACATGTAATGCAATAAATAACGTTTTTTGACTCGCATGTCATGTCTGCCTTTACGGTAAAGTCTTTATTCCCGAAATTAAAGGTACTTCCAGTTTTCATGTAATTGCAGGTTCCACAACGGAGATCGGAACACTTCTTCACTGAATATATATATATATATATATAGTTGAAAATAGTTCACAGTCGATGTCAAACAGGTGAAAATAATTATAAAAGAAAAAGAAAATGCAGTTTCCAAATTTCATTTAACACAAGCGCTTTCTGGATTTCATAATCCTTCTTCAGGTGTACATAAATTGAACTGATTGTTTTGCTTGGTAACGTTAACTATGACGTCATGACGTCATGAGAGTCTTTGCAGGGAAGGAAGTAATCTATGACGTCATAGTATGGCTACGTTACGTAAAAGTTAGGGAAAATCAAATTGGACAATAATGGACAATAAATCACATATTTTTCAGTCTCAATAAACAAAGTAAAAAGAAATTCTAATTGATGGTATATAAAAATAGGTAATTTCTCAATGTTAATGTTAGTTCAGTTTTGGTGAAAAAAGATTTATGAAGTAGTTTTCTTTTGCTAATCTCATTGCAGTGGAATCGTTCCTAAGTTTATAAATGAATTTAGCTCTGGTCAATAGCTTTTTTTAATTTGGCGGTTGTCTTTGGCTGCGAATCAAATCCGATTTCGGTATAAGTTGTTGAAGATCATTATCCCGTTCAATGATGGTAAAATTCTTAATCCCTTTTGTAACAACATTCAATCCGAAACACATTAATATATTTCAAGAGGCAAGAAAGAATTTTACCATCATTGAACGGGATAATGATCTTCAACAACTTATACCGAAATCGGTTTTGATTCGCAGCCAAAGACAACATATTCCGTAACAAGATGCGTAGATCCGAGATACGGTACTTGTCCTAACCTACGAACAGGATCCTCTTTTATTTTCAAGTGTGGAAAAACATTTCTTGTGAATGAAAATATGACCTGTAAGAGCAAAAACCTCCTTTATTGTATTACGTGTAACAACTGCGGAGAGGAATACATCGGCCAGACCGGGACCCAATTAACCGCCCGCATGCGCGTACATCGCCAACAAATTAACAATTCGAGCCTCAGAAACACGCCATGCAGTGAACATTTCGATATTTGCTCACAAAGAAACTACTGTGTGTTCCCCTTTTATAAACTTAGGAACGATTCCACTGCAATGAGATTAGCAAAAGAAAACTACTTCATAAATCTTTTTTCACCAAAACTGAACTAACATTAACATTGAGAAATTACCTATTTTTATATACCATCAATTAGAATTTCTTTTTACTTTGTTTATTGAGACTGAAAAATATGTGATTTATTGTCCATTATTGTCCAATTTGATTTTCCCTAACTTTTACGTAACGTAGCCATACTATGACGTCATAGATTACTTCCTTCCCTGCAAAGACTCTCATGACGTCATGACGTCATAGTTAACGTTACCAAGCAAAACAATCAGTTCAATTTATGTACACCTGAAGAAGGATTATGAAATCCAGAAAGCGCTTGTGTTAAATGAAATTTGGAAACTGCATTTTCTTTTTCTTTTATTTAAGCAATGAATTTAATAGCTACCCATTTTATACGGTATAAACTGGGTTGGGGCAGTTTACGCTTTATTAACCGCGAAGCGGTTTATAAAAAAGCGTAAACTGTTCCAACCCAGTTTATACCGTATAAAATGGGTAGCTATTAAATTCATTGCTTATAATTTAATATTCATTCATTTGTTGTAAGAAAAAAAGATGATTGTTCTAACAAAATTACTTCAATTTGTACAAAATTTGAATGTAACGTCAGGCGGATTGATACGTTTTTGACGCAAGTCATTGTGACGTAAGCAACCCATTTTATACGATATAAAGTAAATTTTTTATCCAATGAAATACAGCGTTATAACCAGAATTAAATTATAATTTATATATATATATATATATATATATATATATATATATATATATATATATATATATATATATATATATATATATATATATATATATATATATTGCAATATAATAATGCGTAGCTTTAAACTTGATTGTATATTGCGTTGAATCTGACAGTGATAAAAAAATTATAAAACGCTTGATTATTGTGAACTGAATATATAAAAATATATATCGTATAATTAAAAAAGTATAATTATACTAGTATATTATCATGCTCAAAGGTATTGCGTGTATTTTTAAATAAGATAAGTTTTCAGTGAATGCTAGTTTGTTTAAAATACGAAAGAAAAAAAACATTGCATGGCAATGATATTTTCTCTTGATAAAGGTTAATTAAGGTTAGACAGTGTACATAACAAAATAAGATAAGATTGTATATGCATGCGATGGGTGATACAGTACCGTAATTTTTAAGCACAACCCAAATCTTATACTTCCATAGAAATGAATGACATTTGCAATTTATCATTGATAACAGTAATGTTTTATTTACGTCTGCATATAATGCCATGTGGATTTTTTCCTCAAATAATTACAATTTTCTAAATAAGAAATGAATATAGGGATCATTTATCAGGTGTGCTGCATCCCTATAATCATTAATTTTACTGCTTAATTATACGACCTCATGTAGATTTCTGTGAAGTCTGCTACTGTTAGAATTTATTGCACATACAGTGTAAATTATCATCTCAATAACTTCCAGTTTGGCAGTAATGTGTTAAGTGATAATTAAAAGCTGAATAGATTGATTAATGCATACAGAAAGGCAGAATTTTGAACTTGTCAAGGTTACAATTTCTAAACTATTTTATAAAAATTGGTACGTTCATTATATACCAAAATAAGTCATATATATATACAAATCTTGACATTTTTTTATTTGCCTTCCCATAAATATTTATGAGGAAACATTTCATGCTAAATCTTTCCCATATTTCCTTGACGAAGTTATTTTTTTTTTTATAATAAAAGACATAAGCTAGGTTCCGTGCTGATTTTCAGACAAGTTTCAGTTCTTTTTGAAATCTACATTGTGTCCAAAAATTTAAAACAAAATATCGCTACGGTTTCTTTATATATGGGATTTTAAAAAAAAAAGGTTTTTAAACATATATCGCAACATTTTTGGAGCTACTGGAATAAGAATTCCATTTTGAAAGTAAATTGAAGTGACATTAGTATATGCAGTGGAAAAAGTTTCTCAACATTACATTATGTTAATATTGAAACTTTAAGTTTTTACAAAAATATGTGGATTAGTGAAGTTCTCTTTATCAAATTTTTGCTTTTCCAGACAACTGCATCAGCTGCAATACCTTTGTTCTACCAAGGCAGGAGGCACTTCAGTGCGACAGATGTCAACATTGGCAGCATCGAACATGCAATACTGGTAAGAATTTAAAGTATTAAATCTAAATTATATGCTGCTGGGATTATCAATTTAAAATTCAAAATCTTATAAACCGTAAAATCTAATCAAGGTATAATTCAACATTTTCAGGCATAACCAGAGCCGAGTACAGAAGAAAAGTGCACGACCAGGAAGATTTTGATTGGACTTACGAAGGTTGTACCAACAACTCAGAGGTTCCATCACAAGATGACGAAGATGATGTCAACAACACATCAGAAGTTCCAGATGCCACTTTCCAAATGTTCCTGACTTCCTTAGTGGATCGAGAGAACACTTTGGAACAGGTACATTGTTACACCGAAACTTCCTGTTTTTAAATAAAAACGCCCAAAGTTTCCAACAAAGTTTATTTTGTATTCCCGTGTAACACTTTACACACAGGACCCGACTGAGCAACTAATTGAACACACAAATTCTACGCTAAATATTAAGAACTGCCCAACCTACAGACTGCCAATCACTGCTAAATTAACCCGTTAATTGTGAACACTATGAATTCTGCATTTTCTCATGGCCAGCACTTCGGACATTCAATCCCCCTGAGACTCGGGTGATAAAAGTCAGCAATGCTGATACAAGAGCTAAATTTCCCAGCCAAATCTTAATGAGCGGTCAAGACCTTATCACATAAACAGATCACTGCAGTCTGTAGCTTAGAGCAATTACTACAAATCAACAAGATTAAGATAAATCAAGCATTAATTATACAAACAATTTCACACAAAATTTCACTTTAACATACATTCAATATTAATGTGATTATAAGAATGTAAACGTTAGATTCCAACATTCCAGTTGTACTATACATTACAGTTTAATTATTCATTTTGAAGCCTTTTTCCTTTCTTTGTAAAATAAACTTGAATAGTCGGTGTATAAGAGTTAGGTAGAAAAATAATTAATAATTTTAGCACACGGAGGATGAAAGAGAGGAGGAACCAAATGAGGACAACACATCAACAGCCCCAGCAGATGCCACATTTCACATTTCCTTGGGTTCCTTGATTGATCCAGAAGACAGACCTGTGGTGGATCCAGAAGACAGACCTGTGGTATAATTTCATTTTACAGTATCAGTATTATAAATGATAAACATTAAATTTTGAATTATAATTATGAATATTAAATGCATCAGTTTTTTTACTAATATATCATTGTATCAGTCTTCTATTAACATTTAACAATTACACTGAAATAGTTATATACATGTATGAATATTCAATTTTATTAACCATTATTTAGAATCAGCAAGAAGACCAGTCCTTTGTAGCGGACACTTCTTTTGCTGTTCCTGCTCCTGTAAATGAGGATTCCATCAGAGAAGAAGTCATTGGTGACATTCCAGAGGAGGGTGTGGCTGTGGTTGCTGAGTATGAAGTGGCTGACACAGGAACCAAACGGGGCAAGAGGAAACTAGTAGACAATCGTGGATTCCAGTATACTATTAAGGTAAAAAAATAATTTTATACAAAAGAAGAAACATTTTTGTAAAATAAAAATTTATACAGTAAACAATGTAAACAGTTTTAATTTATGCAAAAAATAATGAAAACATTTTTTCTACATATTCTTAAAATTTAACTTTAAACTTTTATCAGAAGCAGAGAGGAGATGGCTCTATTTACTGGAAATGCAGCAAACGTGGGAAGGAGCAGCACTGTCAAGTCACAGTGATTCAAAAAGGCGACACCTTCCAAGAAAGCCTAAAAAATCATGTTCACCCTGCAGAGCCAGGAGTCCATTTAGCCATCAAAATGAATGCTGACGTAGCTTTTTCTTCTTATTATGATAGTCAATAATACATATCTATAGTAAAATATAGGTAAGATTATTAAATATCAGTAAGTACTTTTTATAAACACCATGAAATTATTTGTGCTTTTTGCACATTGTAAAACAGTCAGCAAATTATTCAATAGTAGCATTTTAATTCGTTATATCTTTTCTTATCATATGTAACCTTTTATACTATAGGTGAAGAAAAAGGCGGTGGATAACATATTTACAGAGTCTGCACCCCACATTGTAGAAAATGTAATGAATGCCACTTCAGATGTTGATGCTCCCCCTGCCAGTCGTCCAAAGCCTGCCAACATGACAAGGATTGGAAACAGGGTTAGACAAAATCTGCAGCCTCAAGATTCACAGGACTTAGATTTTGAGGTAATAAGAAAGTACAGTTTGAGCTTTATTGTGCCCTAAAAATTTAATGTTCTTAAAAATTTATGAAATTGCATATGAGTATTTGTCATCCAAAAATTCTGTTAATTCACACATGTACTGTGATACAATTGTGTCGTAAATTTTCAACTTTTACCCCATTCTGTAAGTTCTTTCAAATTTTATCGTACATTTTATATAACATTTCCAAACAATTAATGGGTATCAAGCTGAAATTTCGGCATTTATTCAACTTTTGTTGTTCGATTTTCCCTTAAAATTTTGTAAGCATAAACTACTTACTTGTAGTATCAATCTAAAACCCCTGTCACACCGGGTCTGCGTCCTTACGGCGATCATGCACACAGCGTCCATAAAAAATGCAAAACACCGAGGTGATCGCAGTAGAGTCTCCTACAGCGCCGTGACAAAGCGACGAGATCTCCACTGAACGCGGTAGGGTCGCGTAGGTCTCCTAGAAAGCCAGGGGACGGCGATCACTTTGGACATGCACAAAGTACGCGCCGTGTGATCGCGGTCTGATAAGATCGCAGTAGAAACGTAGTGTGATCGCCGTAGCAGCGCGTTTAGATCTCTGACCACGCAGTGGGAGATCTGTTAGAACGCCGTGAAGACATACATGATCGCAGCATGACCGCATTGATAGTAGACTGTGCTTCCACGGAGACCTCGCGGAGATGTCTTGGAGGCATTGGAGATGTTATTGCGATTCTATTGCGTTTTTACGGAGCTTGTAATGGGATTAATCGTCTTGTTATTTTTTAGACTGCGATTACACAGCGACAACGCGCAGTTGTCACTGCGATCCTTGCGCTCCCTTGGCAATTTTACAGCGTCCGTTGGTTATCACAGTGCGCTTTCACGGTGTTGTCAGCCAGCTCACAAAACAAGAGCAATGGGATCATATCTGATCAGCAATAATTCTAGCGTATTTGTTGCACCAGGGGCATTTAAGTAAAACATGGTAGAGAAAATTACACCAGAACTTGTTCTGTTGTTTCACTTAAATTTTGTAGCAACTTTTCAGTGCGCTTATTTTTTTTTCATTCATAATAAAATCAAAGTAAATTTAACAACACATCTGAACCGATAAAATTGAAAAAAAGAAGGAGTTTAATCATAAATCTATTAATAAATTAGGACTAAATTATTTGAATAGAACGTTTTTAATTATTAAGAATATTTCTTGGCATGATTAGAAATTTTTTCATCGTGTAACTTGAATCTTTAAACAAAAATGTTTTATTTTCCTTCTGAATATATATCAATGGGTATAGAACGCAATGTGAACGCATTGTGAACGCAGACAGCGCAGTGAGAACGCTGTGAACACGAGGTGAAAACTCCTTACACGCCTTGAAAATTCCATGCAGAGAACTTAATACACTGTTGCAGAACTTTCTTAGATTGAATTTAATTGTTAATTTAAAGACATGAATCAAAAGTTTCAACCTTCGACAAAAGCTGCCAAACGTTGGCATCATGATCAGTGTTTCACAAACATCTTCTTTTCCAGTTGTTTCTCCCTCCAATTGTTTTTTAGAAAGAAGCACAGAAGCATTGTAAATAAGCATATTCAAATCAAAGAAAAAATGTTAATCTCTTCGCTTATGAGGTTGTTCGCCTACACTTTCCAAACCAAAGATTTTCATTATATCATCCAACAATATATTTTTAGATAAAGGGAACCTACAATATTTAGTTTCCATGGTAATGATATCATCCAACACTGCGTCAATGTCAGGTCCTGTTAATAAAAGAAAATAATCCGAATAAAAAAATCCTTTGCCACCTGTACACTGTCACCAATTCCTGCTAAGCTATTCGACTGCACTGAATGAATGAATAAATAAATGAAAGAATAAAACAAGATTTCGCTTACAGCCTAGAAAACCTCCTCTCTCTTTTCTTTTGTATACTTATAAGATGACGTCATGTAAAAACAAAAATAAACAAAAAATATTGATGCCTGAACTCATTGTGATATTATTGGACTGCTAAAGGTAACTTTTGGACATTTAAATGACAATGTTCTAAGTAAGGTAAATGTCTCAGACAATTCTATCTGTAAAATTATCAAACTGTTTTTTGACCTAATAGGCCTTGAACAGTCTGATAATTTTAACTAAAAATCGGTATTCGGAAAAAAAAAAATACGAACTCCCTGTTGAACTTTAAATCGAATTTCCGTCAGATCAGTAAACCTGATCATTTTATAGCTAAAATGGATATATTTTATAAATAACTTTTTGAAGAGGTTCATTCTTCAGTTTTTGCAGATTTTTATGTTGGTTATCTCTATTAAAAAGATTCTACATTTTAATGTTTAGTTCTTAAAAGAAGTTTGGATTCTATAATGCTAATTAAACTATATTAAATTAAAGACCTGTACAAGTACAGTCATGTATATTCAACAACAGTTTGAATACGAGCATTTTAATTAATATGGAACGTCAACAGCTCTGAAAATGGCAAAGTTTTTGAAGAGTCCGAGCGGATAGGTAAGATGTGTTTATTTTCATATAAAAGTAATATTTCTAAAATATAAATAGTACCTATTAACCTCAATAAAATCTGTTCAAAACATCATAACGCTTGATAGATGACCATGGCGCTTGTTTCGTTTTCTACTTTATCTAAAATCTATAATTATTATGATCGCTGAGTGTAACAAATATTCAAATATACAAATATTTACATAATCATTAATGTATTTTATTACAACTGTTATTGAATTTCTTTTTTCGAGATGCGTTCATTCTGAAAAAAATGTATATAATTCTTATTTTATAATTCAGCAGATTGTGTTCCTACTTATAATATAGACCATCAACATCATAGACTTGCTTGGAATCAGCAACCAGTGTAAATCAAAAGAGTGTTTTCTATGTCAGGGGGACACAGAATTCTACTGTAACACGCGCAAACATGACCTCCGTCTTCATTGTACAGAGAGACATGTTATTAGTTTGAATACCATATACCACAATGTTGTGATTTACCGTGAGAAGTATGACTATATCCCAAAACAAGAGACCTGTGTGAGACACCCAGATAAAATATACGAAATGTTCTGTAAATTATGTGAACTTCCTGTCTGTTTTCAATGTAAAGAACACAGAAACCTCAGAATACAAGACATTAGAACTTCATATAAAACAAACCATCAACTGCACAGAGAAATCGTTGATAACATAAGAAGTAATATCATCTATAAGAGCTGCTTTTGTTTGGCTGGAATCAAAACTGATATAAAAAATGGTCCAGTAGTAGTTTCTGACTTTTCACTCAAAGATGACAATTAGAGCCAAGAGACTAAATAACCTTTTTGGCACTGTGATATGTGATATTAAAACTAAACAGAAGTCCGTATTGATGCATAGGTTACAAAAACAGAATAACAAAATGAACATCCCAGCAGGCATACAACGTTGTTTAAACGTTGAATGTTAGTTGAAGGTGGGTTTATACATTGATAAATCTAGATACAATATTGATTCAACGTTGACTTTTCAACGTTGAAAATGTAACGTTGATTCAACATTGAATTCAAATTGAGTTGAATTAACAACCTTGATTCAACATCGGATCTTCGCTGAGCGGTCCAATCCTAATTTTTGCTGATAGATAATTCGGACTATAATAGTGTCGGACTATAACACTGTTGGATCATAACGAGGTCGGACTTGACAAAGTCGCACTACCGTAAATCATTATTTACTATTATAACTAACAAGGGTGGTAAATATGGGAATTTTACACATTCAATGATAAATATGAATACGCGAGTTTCGATATTGTAACTCTCCTACGAAAGAGGCGCAAAAAGTAT